>NC_080859.1:600000-838790 GCF_030435755.1 Ochotona princeps
TTCTGGGAGGCTATGGAGCCTGCATTAGCCATGGAGGCTGTTACCAGTGTCACATCATGTGGAGGTACATGTCTGTGATGAGCTGGGGTGGGCTGGAAGCAGTGGTGTTACACTTTGCTTTTGCTCTGTGTCTTGCCCCTCACGAGTTTCCCATGTCTCTTACAGGATTGGGGGCGCCATTCCTACCGTGTTCTCCTATTTTGCGGAGGTGCTGGCCCGGGAGAAACGGGGGGAACACCTGAGCTGGCTCTGCATGTTCTGGATGATTGGCGGCATCTATGCCTCAGCCATGGCCTGGGCCATCATCCCACACTACGGTAAGAGGCTGGCCTGGTGGTGGACAGGATCCCTACATGGCCATCATCCTTCTCCTGGGATGGTCCATCAGCAGCACTGCTGTCACGTGTTTCTGGCTTCTGAGTTGTCTGTGGACTCCCGCTCTGCGATCTGCATAGAGGCTGGGGGCTCTGTCTATGGAGAAAAATTGCACTCTTGTCCTCTGCCCTGCCTTGACCATGCTCTGTCACAGACCCGTGCAGTGCCCTGCCCCAGCTGGTCCTCCAGACTCTCGATGTCCCATAGTTTAGCCCTATCCTGGACTTGCCAGTGTCTGCAGACAGATCCCGCAGGACAGCCAAGACCAGGCTGCCTGGTCCCCATGTCATTGCAGGAAGTAGGGTTTTGTTCTTTGTAAAGGCTGAATGCTACTTGTGTGTGTGTATGTGTGCTAGTGTGTGCACATAGATCCGTAGTGTCAGCCCTCAGCTTTAAGTCTGGAGTTCCACATGTAACACAGGTCAGGGCCCCGTCTAGTCACCTCTGGGTGTTGACTTGCTACAGCCGTGCATGGAGACTAGTCTTCGCCTGCTGTGGCTCTGAGTGCTCGTGTGGAAGGTTGGCGATTTCTGGACTCCTGGTTGTGTCTGCATCCCGTGGTCACGTGTGTGATGCCCCCAGCTCAGACTGCATACTGTAGGCGCCTTTAGCTGTTTGGGGCCCTCTGTATTTGAATGAGGGGGTCGGTTTATAGCTGTTTTTCTGTAACTGAAAACTGACCTTGACGTTGATAGGGGCTATGCTGAATCTGTAGAGGACATTGCCGAGTTCTTCTGTGCAGGTGCGGGCACCCTTTCGTCTGCTTCTGTCTGCACCTCTTTGGCTATGTTTACTCTAAGCCTCTGGTTCCTTTTCTGATGCTGTTGTAAACAGGCTTGCTTTCTTTATTTTTCTTCTGGCTGGATCATTTTTCAAGTATAGAAACAAAGCAGATTTTTTCTGTGTTGATCTTATATCCTGTTGTTACCAGAGAAGCTCAGTGGCTTCTTTCTTCAGCTTAGCCTAGAAATGAAAAGCTGGGAACAAGTGCAAGTATAACAGAAACTATTCCCAGCAGGGGGAGGAAAGCACTGCCCGCAGAGGTGTGAGCCAGCGCAGCGTCCACTGCCCGCAGAGGTGTGGGCCAAGGCAACGTCCACTGCCCGCAGAGGTGTGGGCCAGCGCAGCGTCCACTGCCCGCAGAGGTGTGGGCCAAGGCAACGTCCACTGCCCGCAGAGGTGTGGGCCAGCGCAGCGTCCACTGCCCGCAGAGGTGTGAGCCAGCGCAGCGTCCACTGCCCGCAGAGGTGTGGGCCAGCGCAGCATCCACTGCCCGCAGAGGTGTGGGCCAGCGCAGCGTCCACTGCCCGCAGAGGTGTGGGCCAGCGCAGCGTCCACTGCCCGCAGAGGTGTGGGCCAGCGCAGCGTCCACTGCCCGCAGAGGTGTGGGCCAGCGCAGTGTCCACTGCCCGCAGAGGTGTGGGCCAAGGCAACGTCCACTGCCCGCAGAGGTGTGGGCCAGCGCAGCGTCCACTGCCCGCAGAGGTGTGGGCCAGCGCAGCGTCCACTGCCCGCAGAGGTGTGGGCCAGCGCAGCGTCCACTGCCCGCAGAGGTGTGGGCCAGCGCAGCGTCCACTGCCCACAGAGGTGTGGGCCAAGGCAGCGTCCTCAAAATCATGAAGATAGGGAGGGATATAGGGGGACCCAGTGTCTGAGTTGATAAAGAGGTACCTTAGATAAGAGCATTCAAGTGGCTCTGTAGTCCGGGGACATGGCCCATGACCTCCTGCCCCCCGAGTATTGACAAGGAAGCAAAAGGGAGACTCCCTTTGCCTTGGTTACCTAGGCAACTCCAAGGTCTTGCTCTGCACAGCCAGTTCATCTAGTGCGTGCAGACAGTGCACTGTGAGATGAGTTCTTGGAAATGGGTATCTCCTCTCCAAGACTCCTGGACCCGGCCTCACTGTGACCTGACTGAATTCATTTATTACAACAGCTTTTTGGTGGAGTCTGGAAGAGTCTCTGTGTAAGATCGCATCACCTGCAAAGAGAAGCACCCTCCTTTCTGATTTCCAGGCTTGGCTGCTCTGGCCACGGCATCCAGTGGGGTGGAGTGGGCATCCCTGACTGGCTCTCACCCTTGAAGAAGAAAAGTTGTTGGTCCTGGCTTCTGTGGCCTGTGCTCAGTGGAGGCTGTGCTTGGGCGTGGGAAGAGTTAAAACAGAAGAGGAGTTTGTTTAGCTGCTCCTGGCCATGCTCCTCAGCTGTAGAGAGGACAGGGGTGCATGACCACGGTGCTGTCCACACCCAGGCGGACCCTGCATACGTCTTCCCAGGATCCTGCTTCAAGTGCAGAGTGAACTGAGTGGGGCTGTCAGGAAAACAAACACCAGGAGAGCCAATGTCTTGAGTAGCAGGAACCATGGGCCATGGGTTCCCTGGAGGAGTGCAGCAGCTATGCCCCTTGCCGGGAGGGAACTGAGCTGAGACCAGAAGGAGCAAAAGCTGGTATGCCTGGAGACTGGCAGTGAGCTGACAGGGCTGCTCCCACAAGAAGGTTCCCTGGTGGCTTGCACAGGTTCTCACGTGGTTGTGACCTGGGTGGCTGTGGACCCCACACTCACCTTCCCTATGTGGCCCTGGTGAGGCAGAAGGCTGGCAGGCAAACTGGAAAAGGGCTGTGTTTCATTCTGATGCTGCCCACCTTCTCCAAGGAGACCACGCAGTTGGCACCAAAGCAGCACAAACCGGTTTCAACCTCCTCCGGGGAAGGTTATTGATGGGTGTGTTCCCGCTGCTCTGGTGCGGGTGGAGGCCGCATGGCACAGTGCATCATGGCAGGCGTTGCCTGATGGATGCCCACAGTGGCTGCGGTGCGTGAGCCAGGCTGTGTCCGCCCTCCTGTGACCGTGCAGGGGAATCAGAGTAGGTCCCAAGCTGCGTTGCAGGCACCTACTGAGACACTGAAGGCTGGTCAGAGAGTGCTTGCTGCACAGGCCGATTGCTCCCAGAGCCTGTGGGCATTCTGCATTCCCGGTTCTCGGTTAAGCCATTGGAGAGCAGCCCTAAGCCACCGCCGTGGACCTGAGTGATATTTTTCCCTAAAAGGAACTGAGAGGAGGCAAGGTAAATGGAGATTTATCCCTGAAGAGAGGGCAAACAGAGAAAGGAATAGAAAATGGTGATGAGACATTTACCGATGCCGGGAGAGGCAGGGAGTTGGGGAATAAATGAATATCTTTAGTGAAATGAGGGTGGCCGTGACGTGCGTGGGCTCAAGACAAGCAGGACTGCATCCAGTGTGTGTCCTGTGTGGAGTTGCTCTGAGGTCAGGGAGCCCACAGGAAGTGTCTCCCAGGATGGAACCTGGGGGGTGGTGGGAATGTGGTTATGGGAGAAACGGTAAGGGCGGCGCAGGTGTAGTCGCCATGTGCAGGACTGCAGTGCGAGTGCTCCTGGCCGCCCTGGCCCATGTTTGAGAGGTCCCCTTTACCTGGAAACCTCAAGCTGTCAGCCTAGTAAAAAAAAATAGAGATAGATTCATAAACAAACACATCATAAATAATAATTTTTAAAAAGCACAATAAGATGTCTGCTGGCAGATGGAGAGAGATGTGTGATTTTTCCAGGCCTGTGTTTTCATTCACTGTGTAGCTCACAGATGTGTTCAGCACATGTCATTAACCGTGTCTCCTGCAGCCACACGGTCCTCTCTCCGCATCCAAACTGATGAAAGTGGAGAAGGAGCAGCTGGTGGGCGAGTTCTTCCTGCTCCCCACCCCAGGATGGGGAGGAGAAAGATGCACACATCTTAGCATAGGGCTGTTTGCTGCAAAGGATGCTGGGGCCTGTGTTTTCCTCCAAGGGAACAAATGTCTTGCCTCCACAGGGCTGTTCTCTTGAGGGTGAGTGGTCCCTTGCAGCCAGTGCACCCGGGCAGGGGAGCATGATACTGCCTTTTGTGATCAAGCCCAGAGGTCCTGGCACAGTGGACAGTGCATAAAGGTCCCTTCAGTTTCTCTTCTTTTACAAAGAGCACTGTTTCTTTTTTTTTTTTTTAAGATTTATTTTTTTATTGGAAAGGCAGATACACAGAGAAAAGAGGACAGAGAGAAAGATCTTCCATATGCTGTTGCACTCCCCAAGTGACCGCAATGGCCAGAGCTGAGCTGATCTGAAGGCAGGAGCCAGGAGCTTCTTCTGGGTCTCCCATGTGGGTGCAGGGTCCCAAGGCTTTGGGCCATCCTCGACTGCTTTCCCAGGCCACAAGCAGGGAGCTGGATGGGAAGTGGAGCAGCCAGGACACTAACTAGCACCCATACAGGACTCTGGTGCATGCAAGGCGAGGATTTTAGCCACTAGGCTACTGTGCCAGCCCCCTTCCATTTCAACATGCATTTTGGTCTTAGCTAATTTTCTGGCTCTGTATAACGTATGAAGGCATTTTGAAGTATTAATGGAACATTAGGAGTAAGCACTTAACCTAGCGGTTAAGGTACCAGTGCCACGTGTCGGACTGCCTTGACCCAGTCCCAGCCCTGGCTCGGCTTGAGCTCCTTGCTAGTGCAGACCCTGGAGGCGGGAGTGAGGGCTCTGCTGGTCAGAGCCCTGCCACCCGCGTGAGACTGGGTTGAGTTCCCAACCCCAGCCAGGCCGTTGTAGGAAGATGAAAATCGTTCTTCTCTGCCTCTCAAATAAATAATATTTTTAAAAAATGAGTTTATTTAGGTGTAATTTTAAAATTATATATATTTATATTTGTTTATTTTTAATGGAAAGACAGGTATACAGAGAGGAGGAGAGACAGAGAGGAAGATCTTGCTTCCGATGGTTCACTCCCCAAATGGCCGCAACGGCTGGAGCTGAGCCAATCCGAAGCCAGGAGCCCGGAGCTCTTCCAGGTCTCCCATGTGGGTGCAGGGTCCCAAGGCTTTGGGCTGTCCTCTACTGCTTTCCCAGGCCACAGGCAGGGAGCTGGATGGGAAGTGGAGCCACTGGGATTAGAACCGGCACCCTTATGGGATCCCGGCACGTTCAAGGTGAGGACTTTAACCGCTATGCTATTGTACTGGGCCCTTAAATTATGTATATATTTTTAATATGCATTTTCCATGAACATTTTGGAGACTGTCTCATTAATACAAATTTCAAAATGTTTTGTTCGAAAATAAATTGCTCTTAATTGCATTTTGCTTGAACTGTTTGAAATACCTTCATATGTCCATAACCCTAAAAATCAAACACCACGAAGACATAATGAGAAAAATGAGCAGCCCCCAGCTAAGCCATAGCATTACACAGACACTGCCCTCTCCAACCAGGGCCCTCCTTGTCCCCGTCTCACACGCAGTCTGGGGCATTGGGAGGGTCCAGTGATCCAAAACCATGCTGTTCCGCTGAGCCGGGCTGGAGAGTACTCGCTGCATGGGCCATTTGTTCCCAGAGCCAGTGGGTGTTCTGCATTCCCAGTTCTCCGTTAGGCCCTTGGAGAGCATCCCTAAGCCACCATGGATGTGACATGTGTCGTGTGTGTCCTCATTTTCCCAGTTTCTGTGCTTGTCTCCCAGTCTTCCCACACCCATGGCCTCTCTGTGTGTCTTCCCTCCACTCTCCCCCTGACTGCTGCAGGGTTCTGCGTGCCCTGTGCTGCTCAGCTGCTTTTGGGGGCCCCGACCCTAGCCCCATGATGCGGCCAGGAAGGGTAAGCAGGAGGGTTCCTGGCACTTTTTCAGTCCTCCTGGTTTCTCTCCCTGCTGCTGGAGGATGCCCAGTAAGATGAGTGGGAGCTGTCCAGGTAGAGGGTGCCGTTGGTGATGGGTGGGCTCTGGTGGGTACCCTGGCACAGGGGGATGTCCTCTGGAGCTGAGCAGAGCAACCATGTGCTGTTTGGAGTCTGTGCCTGGTGGATCTGAAGGCCCAGGGAGCTGGCACTATCTGGAGACTTATTGGAGCTGGAAGACCCCTCCCCGGTGACTGCTGGGCTGTGAGACTGGCCCGGGTCCCTCCCCGTGAGGCCTCCTGACAGCCTCCCTGACCGCCCGTGTGCTGGGGTCTGCTGACCTGGCACTTACAGTCGGTGGGCCCCCCGAAAGCTGCTCTATGTTTTCTGGCCTCACTTGGGAAGCCATGCCCTGCTGGTCACCCAGCTGCCCATGACCCAGTGCTCAAGGCCACCAACACCAGGATGCGGCGTCTGCCTTGTTGGTTCATTTATTGTGATTTTGGGGTCTAAAGTCCTGTGTGACATTGGAGCCAAATCGCAGGCCAGCCACATGGAGACCATAGCAGTTTATCAGTGGACAGCAATTAGGTGTGTGTGCAGGTGTCTGCCTGCCTTGTGGAGAGATCCCTAATCAAGAAAACACATAATCATGAGAACGCGTGTTTTTTTTAAAGCATCGACAGCCTTCAGGCACCGGCACCCTCACTAAAGGACCTCACGGGGTTGCCCCAGCGCCATTCCACAGTCAGCAAAGCTCACAGTGAGTCACACCTGGAGAAGTGGCCCCATGGGTGGGCCACTCGCCGGGCTCTGGCTTTCTTCATGGCCATGTCAGACACGTTCCCTCTCACTGAGTTGCCCCCATGGACCCCTCTGTCTGGAATGTTCTTCCCTCAGGTTCCACAGGGACCGCTGCAACCATACTGATTCTGCTCCTTGGAGTGGCTATCCCTGGGCACTTGCTAAAACAACAGACACAGGCCACGTGGATTTTCCTCAGACGCTAACCATGACTGCCCGTTAGAGTGGCAGGAGCTGTCCTCACATAGCAGTGTACCCTGAGTCTCCCCAGGCACCCACTCCAGGTCGCAGTCAAGACTTGCCTACTTATAGAAAGTCTCGCTCATTTGGCAAACATTATGAACAGTGTGGCAAGATTCAGAGTCACGGGACTGTCTGACAGAAATGCAACGTGAATTGCATGTAGTACCTTCAGTTTTCTAGTAGCTGCAAAAAGTGACAAGCAACATGCCCCTTTCTGTAAATATTTTATTTAACTCATAAATATATGAAGTATTACTTAGCATGCCGTCAAAATGAAAATATGGTACAGTTCACACCTTTGGGGGGAACTAAGGCCTCTGAACTGGCATATGGTCGATGCCATGCATCTCAGCCTAGCTGTGTGGGGGTCCGCAGAGGCACTGGACAAAGCCCAGCACATGCTACCAAGTTCTCTGACCCCTGGGGAGAGTGTGGGTGCTCGTGGTACTGTGAACAGACAGGACCCCGAAGCATGGCCTGGGAACCTGGACTTTCCAGTCAGCACAGCTACAGGGGCAGACTGGGTTGGGCTGGGCATGATTGATGGGCGTTTGGACTGAAGATGCTTTGGGCTGAGGTTGCTGGAGCCTGGGGAAGGTGATTAATCACGGAGGACAGCTCGCTAAGAGACCCTTGGAAGCCCTGAAGGACCCCGGAGCAGGCGCTCCTCACAGACACGCCCTGAGGGAGGGCTGTGTGTGTTGGGGGCAGGGTGTGGAGGGATTGTACGGGGAGTCGGGGGCTTTGAGGGTGGCAACTGAAGGGGAGGGGTCTGCGGGTTGCTGACCAAGCTGGGAGGGTTGTCTCTGATGTTCTCCTGTGGCTGTAGTTGTCATCGTTGGTGCACTGTTGTTCCTTCCTGGTCATCTGACTGGCACACAGGGCCACCTCCTCCCTGCCTCCCCCAGGGAGACTCGGGTGTGAGGGAGCAGAGGAGAGCACCGCATGGCTACACTAAGCGGGTCTCCCACGGTGGGTTCACTGGTGTACACTTCCTGTGTGCCCCCCCGAGGAGGAGTCAGCACATCTCCCACGGTGGGGTGGCTGGTTTGGCCCTGAGGTGGCATTCCCTGAGTTTTCCCCCGAAGGAACATCTGTGTGTCCCCCTACCTGTTCTCTTGAGGTGTGGTCTGCCCTGCTCACCAGTCAGACTGTGGACTGCCCTCTATGTCTGTGAGCAGCCCACTGCCCAGGACATGCTGCAGCACCTTCTGCTGGCAGTGAAGGAGACCATCCCATCTTGAGCTTTGGGTTTAAGTTGCTACTGTCCAATGCTGTGGGGCAAAAACGGTTTTTTGATGTTTACTCTAGGGCATGCTGTTATTTTAATGCACACACTCAAACACTTACCAGCTTCTTAGATCTAATTTTAACCTACAAAGTTAAAAAGAAGGAAGAATCACAGTAAATTGGGAAGGTCTGTGGTGTAGCTGTTCTGTATTCAGCACTGCCATGGCTGGCACCAAACTTCAAGCTGGCTTTGTAGTGTTTTAATAATATTTCAGGATTTTGAATAACAGTCAATACCAGCATCTGCTTTTGTTTGGTTAATAAAATGAGTCATTTTATAATTAGCATCTTTAACAAAAATATGGGGACCATGTGTTTGTCTTGTTAAGATGTCTGTACTGATTCCCTGTACTGAGATGTGCCAGCATGGTCTGGCACTGCCTCATGTGGCGTGTGAGGGTGCTGCTGTGACCTGCTACCCATGGGCATGCTACTAACCGGGACCTGACCCAGGCCGGCAGAGATGCAGGCTGGCGCAGCCCCTGGAGGCCCAGGCTTGTCTGCAGCGGCCCTGGTGACAGGACCTTCACTTCGGCACCCGTGAAAGTCCTGTGGTGCTTGCTGCACCCCTGGGACGCGTGATGCTGACTGCTGGGCTTGGGGCATGATCTCCTGGTTCTGCTTCTGAGGAACTTTCTCCAGAACACAGACTCCAGGTGTGAGAATGAAGCAGCTGGTGACTCTCCCCTTCCTGTGGTGGAGGTCAGTGGACACCGGCTCTCCCGTCCCAGGGTAGCTCGATGCTCATCCTGCCACACCGGCTGTAACTGTTGTGTGAGGGTGAAGGTTGCCAGTTTTTGTTTTCCGTGGAGAAGGAATTTCCTTGGGCATGGGGACAGTGACCACAGCGAGAGGCTACCTGCTGTTCAGTCAGGAGAGTCCCCAAGGAAGCTTACCTGGGCTGGCTGTTTCATACAAGTGCCTCTCGCTGACTGGTCCCTTTCTGAAAAAACAGACTGACCTAGATTTAATCAGTCGGTGAGAGCAGAGAACCATGGTCAGAAAGTAGGAATTGCCACATTGTCAAGCCTGGCTAGAACTAAGTGCAGTTGGCTGATCTGCCTGTCTGTCAGCCTAGTTCCTCACTGGTGTCACGTGTCCAGTCTGCTGTCCTGTGGCCATCCACCAACCTTCAGTCTCAAGTTCTGCATTTCTTTAGCAGCCACAAATCCTGCAGGCCTAACCAGTAAAGAAAATGCCCTGCAGGCTATTCTTTAGTTAGATTCTTATTGTGTGGTTCAACAAACACACATGAATATTTTATTTATTAATTTGAAAGAGTTAGAGAAAAGAGACTGAGAAGGATCCACCATCTGCCACTTCACTCCCCACATGGCAGGCCAAAGTGAAGAGCCAGGATCTTCTTCCAGGTCTCCCACAAAGGTGTAGGAGCCAAAGAACTCAGACCAAAAATACTCTGCTTTTCCCAGGCTATTAGCATGGAACTGGATGAAAAGTGGAACAACCTGGATTCAAACTGGTGCCCATAGGGAATGCCGGCTCTGTATGCAGTGGTTTCATAAGCTGCACTCCAGCTCCGACCCCACACACGCTCCATTTTAAGACTCAGTGTGAGAGCCCCGCCAGAGGCTGTGTGCTGCTTCCACAGGCTGCTGGGTGCTTGCTGATGTTTGCTGTAAGCATCTGGTGGAGATGGCCGCCGCACTTGCCACTATCTACTGGCTCATTCCCTTGATGCCTGCAACTTCCAGGGCTGGACCAGACAAAGATGCAGCAAGCCAGGAGCTCTGTGCAGGGACCGGTCACCTGCCGCCTCACAGGGTGCACAGCAGCGGAAGCCAAGATGGGAGGCAGAGCTGGGCCTTGAACCGGGAGAACTCCGTGACATGGGATGTGGGCATAAGGACACCTTATCCACTCACCACGTGCCTGTCCAGGATCTGCTCTTGCTGCCCACTTTCTCAGTGTGAGAGACTTGGGCACTGGGGTGACCTCTGGGTTGGATTGAGGCTGTCTGAGAGACCCCTACCTTGCTCGTGTGAAAAACAGCCATCGGGCTGTGTGCTGAGAGCCCTCCAGGGACCTGATAGCTCCTGGGTGACCGCAGGCTCCATCCCTAGTCGTGCTGTCACCCTGGATGGCTGTCGCTTCCTGCAGACATGAGAAGATCAGCTCCCCACCTCTGGGGCACCCAGCAGATGTGCAGATGCCCTCTCTTGACCTCAGAGCTGGTGCAGACCCTGGGAGGGTTGCAAGCCTGTATGTGCTCTGATGTGGCTTTTGTTATAGGAGGATCGTGGGGAAGGCCACCTGCAAGTTGAGAGCTCCTGGGGGAGACGGGCTAGGATACTTTAACCTTAGGGCTTGTCAACAGGAGGAAGACCATGATGCTGGGCCCCCATTGGGCCAGGTGTCAGCTCCTGGGCTGTGGCTGTGCAGCATTGAAGCCCCAGGGTGTTGACGGTAACCACATCATGGCGTTTCTGTGTTTCAGAGTAAGCGCACAAATCACACCCACAGTGTACCGGCTGCATCTGGTGACCCAGGGATAGAGAGAATGTTGCTGGTCTGGAGGAATACAGGACAGGGTCCTGATTCCTCAGGGCTGGCTGGACGCCAGGCGTGGGGTGGGGAGAGCAGAACCTGAGTCCAGCTCTGGCTGGACACTGAAGGAACTCCAGGGTCACAGATGGAGCTGGGGTGTTGGGAGAGCAGCTGATGGCACCAAACCGACAACTGGGGGTGGGGACACCAGTCCAGTAAACCGGGGTTGCCACAGCCACTTCTTGGAGGCAGGATATGTCATCCCTTAATGGGAGACCAAGGACCAGGAGTTAGAGCCTCCCCCCCTCATTGCAGTACCTTGATTTTCCACCCGTTACACTGGGATTTAACGACAGTAACAGAACCCTAAAGCTTTCTTGGGGCCAGAGTTCTGAGCAAAGCTGCTCTCTGAGTTGTTAAGTGGCCAGCAATTCGTTCTGGGTTAGACCACAGGGCAGGAAGTGGAACTGGGAAGGAGCAGGTGGGAGAGGTTGCAGTCAGCAGAGGTGTGCTTCTCTCTGCTCTCTCAGTAGCAAGACTGTCACATGCAGTCCTCATTGCTGCCCCAATGGACGATGTGGTGCTCCCCCTTGACGTGCTCTCCTCTGCCCCCTGCTGTCCAGTGGGGAACGTATTGCGCTCTTTTAGCCTGCTCTCCTCTGCCTCCTGCTGTCCAATGGATAATGTTGTGCTCCCCCTTAGCGTGCTCTCCTCTGCCCCCTGCTGTCCAGTGGGGAATGTCTTGTTCTCCCTTACCCAGCTTCCCCCCACCACCCCGCCCTTTATTCTCTCAACTCCAGGATTGTCATGTGCAGCCCTGATGATGGATTACACTTGGGTGTCTGTCCCAAATCACAAATTCTTCTGAGAAGGACAGGTCCTGAGTGAGAGCCTCCAGAGACCTCATGCAGACAGGGAAATGAAAGGTGACCTGGAAGCAGACAGGACTGGCAGTTACCCAGAACACTGGGGTATATGTTTGTAAGTTGAGTTGCTGATATGTGGAATCAAAGTCCCCTCCCAGCTTTGGGAGACTTGCATTGTAGCTGACTGCTGTTCACAGGGTATTTTGTTCAGATGATACTTTGCATTGAACGTGTCTAATTCCTGTCAGTTTCCCATCGTGGGTCCATAATCAGAGGAGATTTCTACAACCCTCTGATTAGGCTTTAGCGTGTGAGGATAAGAAGGAACATTTTAAGTATATATACCTGTTTCCACCTCAAGGGAAAATTTCCAACATTAACTTTATTTGCTTTTCTGTCTCCTAAGACTGAATTATGTTCACAACAAAAATGTGGTTATTCACTGTTATTCTTTCATAGATGTCGGCTTATGTAAACTTAGATATAAATACCTGAGTTTATATGAACATGGAAATCTGTACGTTTGATTTGAAAGAGATGCATGTGTGAAGAAGGTAGAAGAGGAAGTTTCATGTGCACCTACATATGATGTCAGAATATAAATACAAGTTTGGCCATAGGTATCCTCAGACTTGGGCAGGCATCCATGTGCAGGCCAGAATTTGACCATCCGGGGGGACCTTGTAGGACAATTTGCATTGGCATTTTTATGCAGTTCTGATTGGTCCATGTTACTGTGGTGTTAGTACGGCAGCAGTGTCCACAGCGGAACATCATGGATGTCCTCTTATTAAAGGGGGGACTCACCTGAGCCCCAGGTGCACTCATGCACTTGCTCTTTTTCAAATCCATGGATTCCTGGTTTCTCTTGTTGGAGCTGAGTTGGGATGTGTGCTGGTCCAAGGACTCTTTCTGGAAAAACTCCCCCGTTTGCTGTTGGCACACTTGGAGATTCCAGGGTAAGTTGCCCTGAGTAATAAACTAATGAATTTGTGAGTGTCAGAAGCAGCCAGGGAATCTGCTTCTTGGAAAGCAGGTTGGTCACAGACCAGTTCTGGGAAGCAGGGCCTGAGGTGCCGTCCTTCCTTCCACCTCTGGCCACTGGCTCTGTGCCTTCCACACAATGGCAGTGGGTGCAGACAGAGGGAGGCAGGACAGAATTTCAAAGGAAGACATGTAGCCCTATGGTTATTGCGTGTGTGTGCACGTGTGTGTGTATGTTGCATATGTGTGTGTGTGTGTGTGTGTGTGTGCCTGGAGAAAAAGCAGATACATGAGTGGCATTAGTTCACTCAGCCACCCTGAACTCTTCCAGGGCGTGTAGGGCTGTGAGGGTGGGAGGCAGCGAACAGAGCCGAGTGCCTTGTGGACTGCTTAAGATGCTCTGGTGCTGCCAGGAGAGGAGACTGTCAGACCTGGCCCCAACCCCTCCTCGGCCAAGACCCCATGCCTTCACCTGCCAAGATCCTGTCCCCTCTGCCAGGACCCCTCCACTTCATCTGCCAAGACCCTACCCTTCACCATCTTGGTCCTCGGCAGGGTGGAGCTTCAGCATGGGCTCAGCATACCAGTTCCACAGCTGGCGTGTGTTCGTGGTGGTCTGCGCCCTGCCCTGCGTCTGCTCTGTGGTGGCCCTCACCTTCATGCCTGAGAGCCCACGCTTCCTGCTGGAGGTAACCCTAGCTCCTGTGTTTACCAGGTGGGGTTTCCCATGAGCTGTAGCAGTGCTGCCTGTGCCTTTGGCTGGTGCCTCGTCCTGTGATCCTGGAGCCATGGAGGATGCAATCCTGCTTCCTAGAGGTGGCTAGACTGATCCCTGGTGGTGGAGGGAAGTGGCCAGGGTTGGGGAGGACGACACTGTCACCAAGGCACCAGCTGTAGCTCAGCACAGTTTGAGCAGCTGTTCTGGTACAATTGTCAGCACAACATTGTGATGTGAGCGCTGTACATTGAGTGTGTGTGTTAGAGCCCCCTGCACGCTGACCCTGTGTGTGTTAGAGCCCCCTGCACACTGACCCTATGTGTTAGAGCCTCTGCAAGCTGACCCTGTGCGTGTTAGAGCCCCCTGCACACTGACCCTATGTGTGTTAGAGCCTCCTGCACGCTGACCCTGTGTGTGTTAGAGCCCCCTGCACACTGACCCTGTGTGTGTTAGAGCCCCCTGCACACTGACCCTGTGTGTGTTAGAGCCCCTTGCACGCTGACCCTGTGTGTTAGAGCCCCCTGCACACTGACCCTGTGTGTTAGAGCCTCCTGCACAGTGACCCTGTGTGTGTTAGAGCCTCCTGCACAGTGACCCTGTGTGTGTTAGAGCCTCCTGCACAGTGACCCTGTGTGTGTTAGAGCCCCCTGCACACTGACCCTGTGTGTTAGAGCCTCCTGCACACTGACCCTGTGTGTTAGAGCCTCCTGCACACTGACCCTGTGTGTGTTAGAACCTCCTGCACACTGACCCTGTGTGTTAGAGCCTCCTGCACACTGACCCTGTGTGTGTTAGAGCCTCCTGCACACTGACCCTGTGTGTTAGAGCCTCCTGCACACTGACCCTGTGTGTTAGAACCTCCTGCACACTGACCCTGTGTGTTAGAGCGCCCTGCACACTGACCCTGTGTGTGTTAGAGCGCCCTGCACACTGACCCTGTGTGTGTTAGAGCTCCCTGCACACTGACCCTTGGTGTGTGTGTGTGTGTCCTGTGGTATACGTGTTTGTGCTCCTCTCATCTCTCACGGCTCTGCTTCTCTAGGTGGGGAAGCATGATGAGGCCTGGATGATTCTGAAGCTGATCCATGACACCAACATGCGGGCACGTGGGCAGCCTGAGAAGGTCTTTACAGTGAGTACTGCATCCCACATCAAGGAACCAGCCCTGCCTGGTGGCAGCCATGTATCCAGAGCCCCAAATGAGCAAGGAAGCTGGGGAACCAGGAAGTCACTCACAGCACAGGCAGAAGTGTAGGGGGCTGGGACTTGACAGCACAGACAGAGGTGTGGGGGCTGGGTCGTCACCCACAGCACAGGCAGAGGTGTGGGAGGCTAGGACATCATACAGCCAGGCAAAGGTTGGGCAGCCTCTAGTCTGTTCAGGAGTTGAATGGGACCAGTCCAGTTGTGACACCCTCACCACCTCCATGGTGGGTTCAGGCCATGACCCTGGGCTCAGGCGGCCTCAGCTTCCTAGCTCAGGACCTACAGAGGTGTCCTTGTGGCTCTCAATGGTGATCGAGTCCTTGTGGGGCTCTCTCTGCACTCTGGCTGGGTGCTGCCCCCATGCTCACTTGCCACGGCTCAGCCCTGGGATCCAAGCAGCCAGGGGCTGCCAGGTAAAGCAGGTGTGTCTGGGCTTGGCTTGTCTCCTGCCGGGTCACCTGAGCTGGTGACAACATTGGACTCAGTTGAGGGCAGATGCAGGAGGCCATGAGTGCTAGATATGTGAGGGTTCCCAAATGTTCATGGAAGCAATGTGTTCCCAAAAACCTGCCTTTGTTTTGCACCAAAATAAGCATATATGTTATTAATCCTTGATTTTCCACAAACTTTAAAGTGCCCTGTGTACTTTACAGGCATGTTGAACAGGTGGGGAAGAATATATCTCATTTATAAGGAGACAGAAAATAGAATCTTTTTTTTTTAAAGATTTATTATTATTGGAAAGTAGGATATACAGAGAGAAGGAGAGACAGAGAGAAAGATCTTCTGTCCGATGTTTCACTCCCCAAGTGAGCCGCAACGGGCCGGTGCTGCGCCGATCCGAATCCAGGAACCAGGAACCTCTTCCGGGTCTCCCACACGGGTGCAGGGTCCCAGAGCTTTGGGCCATCCTCGACTGCTTTCCCAGGCCACAAGCAGGGAGCTGGATGGGAAGTGGAGCTGCCGGGATTAGAAGCGGTGCCCATATGGGATCCCAGCGTGTTCAAGGCAAGGACTTTAGCTGCTAGGCCACGCCGCCGGGCCCGACAGAAAATAGAATCTTAAGATAAGAATGGAAGGGGGCTTGGTGCTGTGGCATTGCACATAAAGCTCCTGTCTGTGGCTCCAGCATCCCATAGGGCCACCAGCTCAAGTCCTGGTAGCTCCACTTGCCATCTAACTCCCTGCGATTGCACCTGGGAAGACAATGGAGGATGGCCCAAATCCTTAGGACCCTTTACTCACGTGGGAAGAAGAAGCACCTGGCTCCTGGCTTCAGATGAGCTCAGCTTTGGCTGTTGCAGCCATTTGGGGAGTGAGCCAGCAGATGAGATCCTCCACCCTTCCTCTCCCCCTTTCTCTGTCACTCTATCTTCCGGCTAAGTAAATCTTGGCAGGAAGAGCTGTGTTAGCTCCTGAAGAACGTAACTCCAGGACACCAGGCAGACTCAGGCCGTCCAGGGTAGTAGCCTGCGGTTTTTTTGTACGATTGGTGGGAATGGACAGACACCCTCCATAGGTATGCAGTCAGGGATGTTCCTGGTAAGCAAAGCCAGGAGGTCGTGATGTGTGCAGGGGTCCACCCTCTCTCCCCATTTTCAACCAGAGGCCTGGAGAGGTATGTGATGGGCTCCAGGCCCGTGGGCATCCCTGCCAGGGTTGGAGGGAAGCGGAATGGGACAGAGAACGACAACCTCGGCCACCTGCACGCAGCTTGATCCTCCCGTTATACGTCTTCTTCCTTGGCGTGTCCACAGATCCCCCACCAGGTCTCCTCTCTAAAGCCTGAGATGTGGTGTTTTCCAGGCCCCTGCTTTCCACTCACTCCTCTAACTGAAATGTGCTCCTCGGCTGTCATCGGTGTGCATGGGACTGAGTCCCAGGCGTGTGGCAGAGGCTCCAGGGCCCATCCAGCCCAGAACTCACCCCAGAAAAACCTGAGCCTCCCCAGCCCACCTGGCCCCTGCACACTGGCTGAGCACCAGCACTGCCCTGTCCAGCCCTCTCCCACTTCCTGCCTTAGCCACAGCACGGCCATGGCACTGCTGAACACCCAGCCTTGACCCTGCCTTCCCACGGTCCACTCTTTGGAGGAAACGCTGTGTCTTCCTGCTGCAGCCTGCCCTGGTCCCTTCAGTCTTGCTGGGCAGCTGTAGACGTCATCCTTGGTCCAAGTAGCTGGTGCTCTGCCGCATCCTTCCAGACCCATCAGATGCTGCGTGACAGACAGCTGGGCACATTCCTTGGGCACCCCCTGTCTGAGTCTGTGAGGGAGGCCCCTGAGCGGGCTGCATCCCCTAACAAAGAGCCTGCCCCGATAGAGATGCCGTTCCTTCCCCCTGCCCCTCGACCCCCTGCAGGCATGTTGACCAGCCCTGGTGCCGGGTGTGTGGAGGAGGAAGGGCTGATGGAAAGGGGACAATTGTAGGCCAGATGGGTCAGATGAGGAGGTACAGGGTCACCTGGTTGACCTGGAGCTCGCCCAGGAGGGCGCTCAGTGTGTCACTGTTCATGGCTCAGAGTTGGGTGTGTGGCTCTTTCTGATCCGGTTCCCTCTTCCTATGCCCCTCTTTCTGGGTGCTTCAGCCACAGGCCTGGGCCCATTTCCAGCAGGTTTGGCATCAGCCACCTGGGGAAAGCTCAGCCCAGGGTGCTCGGGGAGAGTTCGATCCTGTATGCTTATATGTTCGGGGAGAGCTCGGTCCCATGTGCTTGGGGAGAGTTCGGCCCCATGTGCTCGGGGAGAGTTCGGCCCCATGTGCTCGGGGAGAGCTCAGCCCCATGTCCTCGGGGAGAGCTCAGCCCCATGTCCTGGGGAGAGTTTGGTCCCATGTGCTCGGGGAGAGTTCGGCCCCATGTGCTGTGTTGTTCTCCAGGTGAACAAAATCAAGACCCCGAAGCAGGTTGATGAGCTGATTGAGATCGAGAGTGACACAGGGACCTGGTACCGCAGATGCTTCGTCCGCGTCCATACAGAGCTCCACGGGGTAAGCAGTGTGTGCCTCAAGTCACGGAGAGGGAGAGGGTGGAGGAGAAACCTGGTCTCTGCCCAGGACACCCAGCCGTGGGTGAGGGGAGAGCCCTTACATCTCAGGAGGGGAGGGGGCCTCTGACAGGGCAGGAGTTTCATCCAGAAGTTGAAAGGTATAATTTTCTGTGGCCTTTGGCCTACACAGGTCCAGATGAACTGTGACCCCAACAGAAAGGTGGTGATTTTATCAGTCAATTTGATATTGTGTGATTTTGTGTAGCAAAATAGGAGGGATGGAGGGGCAGGTGTATCAACTACAGTTATGTTGTGCTGTCCCTCAGATCTGGCTGACTTTCATGAGGTGTTTCAACTACCCGGTCAAAGAGAACACCATCAAGCTCACGGTGGTCTGGTTCACATTGTCCTTTGGGTAAGTCAGGCCTGGACCCCAAGCAAACCATGGCGGTCAGTGCCTCCAGCGGCTCCCACTCACGCTGGCCCAGAGGCTAGGGCGTGGACAACAGGCGAGCCTTGGTGGTCAGTGCCTCAGGCAGCTCCCATTCATGCTGGCCCAGAGGCTAGGGCATGGACAACAGGTGAGCCTTGGTGGTCAGTGCCTCAGGCAGCTCCCATTCATGCTGGCCCGGAGGCTGGTTACCTGCTCAGGTGTGCACACCTGAGTGATCAGTGACTCCTGACCTTGTTGGACAGCTAGGGCAGCCACACTGCTTGCACTGGTGGAGTTCAGGGGCTATGCTCAGTTCCCATGTGTGAATAATTTAGGGGTCCACTCAGACCACAGTGCAATGTGTGAGCTCAGCACGGGATGCTGGGTTCCCCAGGCAAGGCAACCCTGGCCTGCAGGAACAGTCAAAGGGTGTGGCGGCCCCTCTGGTGCTATGGGAGCTCCATAGTACCTGGGGGTGCTCCTCTGCAATGCATTGTGGCTCAGCATGGGTGTGCAGGGCCTTAGCCCATCCTACCCTGCAGATACTACGGGCTGTCCGTGTGGTTCCCGGACGTCATCAAGCACCTGCAGTCGGACGGCTACGCACTGCTCACCCGTAATGTTCAAAGGGACAGATACGCCAACTTCAGCATCAACTTCACGATGGAGAACCAGGTCCACACGGGGATGGAGTACGACCACGGCAGGTCAGTGCCCGGGGTTGCCCAGCCTGCCCCCTCTCAGAGCGTGTTCCTATGTCATCTGCCCAATGCCCCGGGATGCCCAGCCTGCCCCCTCTCAGAGTGTGTTCCTATGTCGTCTGCCTGAGGCTGTATGCCACAGGCTGTGCTGTGCTTTAATCGTGGTACTTGCATGCTGTGTTTGAGTGCTTGCAAGCAGGATGTCAGAAGTGGGTACACATGTGTCCATAACTGCTTCTTGTTGGTGAGGCACTGGAGCTGAGGAGATGGGAAAGCAAGGAAAAGGAAAGAGAGGAGTTAAGATGCGAGAACTTGAACAATCCCCAGGTGTTAGGGCTTGGAAAATACAGACTTTGTCAAAAATAGATTTAAAAAATACATAAAATCATCAAATGTTTCCAGGACAGAAACTGGCTCAGCAAGGTGGAGGATCCCGTGTGTGCGGGGTCTCTGATGGGGACAAGGGGTACTATTCTACTCAGCAGTTGTGTGAGGCCCAGGTCATAGTGGGAGATGCCAGAAACACTCCACTCTCCCCAGGACACCCTCACTTGAATCTCCACTTAGGTCTCACAGAAACTTTTAATAGCAAGTGCCCAGTGATTCCAGAGAGAAGATTCCCTTTGTTGAAGAAGTGTTGCTACTGCATGAAAAAGTACTAGCATGTTTGTAGTGATTGTTGAAGTCCTCAGCTAGGTATGCAGCCATGGCTTAGAGGGTTTTTTGCCCTAGCAACAAGAGTAGTTTAGAAGTTTGTAGAAAGTGGACCTGGAAGGTAAATTTATCTTGTAGCAACAAGGAATTTGAAACCCACACTGTGAACTTCATGGAGAGCACACTTGATGAAAAAGCTACAGAACTGTGGCAGTGCCCTCGTGTTCAGCCTCTATACATGCATGTGGTGGCTCTGCTCAAAGCCCCTGGATGGTAGTGGGCTCCTCGGCCTGAGCTCAGCAGGCAAGCACCCCTCCCCTGACCCCGTGTGCACACCGCTCACCCTAAAGAGAGTTCCAGACACACTGATGACCCTGACCCTAAAAAGAGTTCTAGACATGGTGATGACCCCTGACCCTAATGAAAACCAGACACGGTGATGACTCCTGATGCTAAACAAAGCCAGACACAGTGATGACCCCTGTTCCTGCCCACAGAGCCCCCCACGGAGGGGCCACTGTTTTGTGATTTTTCTTCATGACCATAACCCTCTTCTCTGCAAAGAATGCCCCTGACAACACCTAAGAAGATGCTGACAGATTCTGATATCCTTCTACCTATTTCCAGAAGCAAGCACAGCTCCCATGCTTCTCCTTGGCCTGACAGATACCTGCTGGCCAGAGGGAAGAGGGCTGCTGGAGTAGGTGTGTGAACCTAGGGTTCCTGGTGCTGTGAGGGAAGCTTAGTGATGGACATGGGGCGACCCCTGCAGTAGCTGCTTCTCTCATCAAAGCTGCAGAGTTCTGAGACCTTCTCTTGGTTGTGTGTGGAAGATTCTTAGTTTAGGAGTCGGGTTTTCACTGTATGTGTTGGGGAACACACCCCGAAGCAAGAACTACTCACACAAAGCAGTCTTTTTTTTTTTTTTTTTTTTAAGATTTTATTATTATTGGAAAGCAGGATATACAGAGAGGAGGAGAGACAGAGAGGAAGATCTTCCATCCGATGTTTCACTCCCCAAGTGAGCCGCAACGGGCCGGTGCTGCACCAATCCGATGCCGGGAACCAGGAACCTCTTCCGCCTCTCCCACACGGGTGCAGGGTCCCAGAGCTTTGGGCCATCCTCAACTGCTTTCCCAGGCCACAAGCAGGGAGCCGGATGGGAAGTGGAGCTGCTGGGATTAGAAGCGGTGCCCATATGGGATCCCGGCGCGTTGAAGGCGAGGACTTCAGCCGCTAGGCCACGCCGCCGGGCCCGCAGAGTCTTATCACATGGAAGGATAGGAATCAAAATAGTACCACAGGTACCTGCTCACCCCCAGGACCTTCTGCTAATAACGTGAGAAGCTACCTGATGGGGTGCAGAGGCGTCCAGAGGGCTGTTGGAAGACAAGGTGGCTGCCTGAGGAGAGAGAAGGCACGTAGACACCCATACACCCATGACCCTTGTCTCCAGCCAAGTCTGTGTCGCATCTCTCACCTGTCTAACTTGGCCTTGAGCTCTGATAACAATGTGGTTTTCTCTGTGTGTTGAACAGGTTCTTGGGGGTCAAGTTCAAGTCTGTGACTTTCAAGGATTCTGTGTTTAAGTCCTGCACCTTCGAGGATGTGACTTCAGTCAACACCTACTTCAAGAACTGTACCTTCATTGACACTGTGTTCGACCACACAGGTAGGGAAACATGGTGACTGTGACCGTGCAAGCAGAGCAGGTAGGGGGCTGAGACCCAGGTGCGGACAGACGAGTCCCATCCTACACCAGACTGCAGCACTGGTCTTGTCAGATTTAATGCAGTCCAAGCGCCAAAGTCAAAGTGGGCCAGGAAGCAGCTCCTCTGTAGCTAGGTACCCCCCCATGCCGTGAACGTATTGGAGCTGAGCTATCTTAAACACAGCACCCCTGCTCCCATCATGGCCATGTTGGAGCTGAGCGATCCTAGACATAGCACCCCTGCCCCCATCATGGCCGTGTTGGAGCTGAGCTAGCCTAGACACAACACCCCTGCCCTCGTCATGGCCGTGTTGGAGCTGAGCTATCCTAGAAGCAGCCCTGCCTGCCCCCGTCATGGCCATGTTGGAGCTGAGCGATCCTAGACACAGCACCCCTGCTTCCGTCATGGCCATGTTGGAGCTGAGCTAGCCTCCAGTTGGTGACCGTGGCTTCCCTGTCTGGTGTCCAGCACATAAACTCAGTCAGGAAGCTGCTCAGGAAGTGCAGGAGGGAGACAAGCATGACAGAGCGCCTGTGTGTGCTCTTCCCTGTTGGGGCTCACTGTCCACTCAGTTGTTCCTGCTGAGGCCATGCCTGCGGGAATGACTACAGGGGACCTGTAAACCCAGGGCCATCCGACATCAGAGCTGGACCTTCGCAGCCCACACCTGGGAGCTGACGTGTGGCCCGGCTGGAGATCTAGTGTCAGCTGTGGCCAGCTCTTCCCAGGGCACTCTGCCCGGTTCCAGTGAGGCCCCATCAGATAGGAAGATGGGGTCTAGTTGTCACAGCTCTTTTTTTTTTTTAAAGATTTATTTTATTTTTATTACAAAGTCAGATATACTGAGAGGAGGAGAGATAGAGAGGAAGTGGAGCTGCTGGGATTAGAACCAGCCAAATGTGATCAAGGCGAGGACCTTAGCCACTAGGCCATGCTGCCGAGCCCAAGTTGTCACAGCTCTTAACAGAAGCTACCACTCCCTGCAGGCCTCCTGAGGCAGCTGCCCATCTGTGCGGATAGCCTCAAGTGTGGCTGCCTCAGCCCTGAGTCCTACAGTGGGCTCATTGTGTGCACTTTAAGTGCAGAGTCTCTGTGGTTGTGATGTGGAAGCTGCTGGTCCCCGGATAATGGGATGGTCCTCCAGCGACAAAGCAAGGGAAGGGTCAGCTGTGGTCAGCCTCAGCACACAGGAGACCGCTGGACTCTAACTTAACTCACTCCTTTATTCAGCAGGTATTTCCCTCCAATGTCTTTACCTTGTGAGATTTTGGTTGAACTCTGTGCTAAAGCCAGAAAAGACACAAAAAAGCTAAGCTGGCCCAGGCCTGAGTCCCATGATTCTCCCCGGACTTCCAGCGGGCTCCAACTAACCCTCGGGAGCTGATGTGTGGCCTCTACTGCTGTTGTCCCCACAGATTTTGAGCCATACAAGTTCATCGACAGCGAGTTTCAGAACTGCTCCTTTTCCCACAACAAGACAGGGTGCCAGATCACCTTTGATGATGACTACAGTGCTTACTGGATCTACTTCGTCAACTTTCTGGGGACGCTGGCTGTGCTGCCAGGGAACATCGTGTCTGCCCTCCTGATGGACAGAATCGGGCGCTTGACAATGCTGGGTAGGCGCTCTGCTCCCCGGGAGGGACAGGGACCAGGCCCTGAGAGCCCTGGCTGCCCCAGGAGCAGGCCCAGGGCCTCTGATGACAACTGGCTGCTAGTGCGACTCAGTCTAATTACATGGCACAGGAGCAGTTCTCTCGAGTTGTCAAGCATAGGGTCAGTTACATGTGACTGATGGGCACTTTTCCTCTAATCTAGCACTGCGCAACAGGCATTTCACACTGACTGCTTCAGAAGGTGAGCACCTTAGGTGCAGGTGGACGCCCCTGGGCCCAGACCTTGATGCCCAGTCTGCAGCTTCCCCTTAAAGTTCAGTTTTCCTGAGAGGTCACCAAACCCACAAGCCCTTGTCCTCACCACACCCTCGTCCTGTCGTCAGTGGACAAGCTCAGGCCTTGTTTGGTCATTGGCAGGTGGCTCCATGGTGCTGTCAGGGATCAGCTGCTTCTTCCTGTGGTTTGGCACCAGTGAGTCCATGATGATTGGCATGCTGTGTTTGTACAATGGGCTCACCATCTCTGCCTGGAATTCGCTGGACGTGGTCACAGTGGAGCTGTACCCCACGGACCGGAGGTATGTGGAAGGGTTCTAGGGAAAAATCACAAAGACTGGCAGAGGACCACTTCCCAGAGAGCGCACACCTGAAGTTCTGGGTGCTATAGATGGCCTGGAGTGTGGAGCCCTTAGTGGGACTGAACACAGAGCGGGAACATGCAGGAGTCTGGAGCCCCTAGAGGGAGTGAGCACGCAGTGGGTACGTGGCAGGAGTGTGGAGGCCCCAGAGGGAGTGAGCACGCAGTGGGTACGTGGCAGGAGTGTGGAGGCCCTAGAGGGAGTGAGCACGCAGTGGGTACGTGGCAGGAGTGTGGAGGCCCTAGAGGGAGTGAGCACGCAGTGGGTACGTGGCAGGAGTGTGGAGGCCCTAGAGGGAGTGAGCACTCAGTGGGTACGTGGCAGGAGTCTGGAGGCCCCAGAGGGAGTGAGCACGCAGTGGGTACGTGGCAGGAGTCTGGAGGCCCCAGAGGGAGTGAGCACTCAGTGGGTACGTGGCAGGAGTCTGGAGGCCCCAGAGGGAGTGAGCACACAGTGGGTATGTGGCAGGAGTGTGGAGGCCCTAGAGGGAGTGAGCACTCAGTGGGTATGTGGCAGGAGTGTGGAGGCCCTAGAGGGAGTGAGCACTCAGTGGGTACGTGGCAGGAGTCTGGAGGCCCCAGAGGGAGTGAGCACGCAGTGGGTACGTGGCAGGAGTGTGGAGGCCCTAGAGGGAGTGAGCACGCAGTGGGTACGTGGCAGGAGTGTGGAGGCCCCAGAGGGAGTGAGCACACAGTGGGTATGTGGCAGGAGTGTGGAGGCCCTAGAGGGAGTGAGCACGCAGTGGGTACGTGGCAGGAGTGTGGAGGCCCTAGAGGGAGTGAGCACGCAGTGGGTACGTGGCAGGAGTGTGGAGGCCCTAGAGGGAGTGAGCACACAGTGGGTATGTGGCAGGAGTGTGGAGGCCCCAGAGGGAGTGAGCACGCAGTGGGTACGTGGCAGGAGTGTGGATGCCCCAGAGGGAGTGAGCACACAGTGGGTATGTGGCAGGAGTGTGGAGGCCCTAGAGGGAGTGAGCACGCAGTGAGTACATGGCAGGAGTCTGGAGCCCCTAGAAGAAGTGAGCACGCAGTGTGTGCATGGTAGGAGTCTTGCTGCTCTCCTCTGGGTTTTTCAACCATCAGTCTGGAGGAGTGGCAGTGAAGTATTGAGGATTAGAGTATGCTTGAGATTAGAATGAAATGGAGATTTAGATACAATATAACTGAGGTTAGGGTGTGACTGGATTGAGATTATAGTTGGGGGTAGTGTGTAATGAGTCAGGGTGTAGCTGGGGTTAGGGTGTAGCTGGGTTAGTGTATAACTGGGGTTAGGTTTAATGGGGTCAGGGTATAACTGGGATTCGAGGTAGTATATAACTGGGATTGGCGTGTGGCTGGAGTTAGGGGCTAGTTGGCATTGGGGTATGACTTGGGATTAGTGTGTAGCTGGGGTTGGGGTGTGAAGGTTGGAACATAACTAGGATTAGCACGTTGTGGTAGTCTACATGTGTTGAGGCTCACAGGAGCTGACACTCCTGCCATGGCGGGAGGTCTCCATCATTTTGGGGTGTGTGAGTGAACCCTGCCTGAAGTACCCACAGGCATCTGGGAGGACCTGGGAGGATCTTATGGCCGTCCTGATTTGTTGAAGAGAACCATCCTCCAGTCCTTGTATGGAGACCTAAGGCTGCTCCACATGCCACGGTTGGCCTGGAGACAGGGCTGGGGTGGCACCCAGTGCTGGGCCACTGAGCTGCAAGGACAGGAGCCCTGTCCTGCCTGGAGCCAGGTGACATTCAGGTCACATAGTGCTGCCACACTGGTGAGGAGGCCACCCCTGACCTGCTGCCGTGTTCTGTGTGCATCTCACACATGGTGCTACTGTGTTCCGTGTACAGTTCACATTGACATCTGTGCACAAAGGAAGCTGTCTTTGGGTACATATGTGTGCAGGGCCAGGGCATGACCATGCAGCCTGACCTTGCCCGTGTCCTCTCTCCGTAGGACAACCGGCTTTGGCTTCCTGAATGCATTGTGCAAGGCGGCTGCCGTGCTGGGGAACCTGACCTTCGGCTCCCTGGTGGGCATCACCAAGGCCTTCCCCATCCTGTTGGCCTCCACCGTGCTCGTATGTGGGGGACTGGTGGGGTTGCGCCTGCCAGACACACGGACCCAGGTCCTCATGTGAGGGGTAAGCGGCCTGCTGTCCCCCAATGCAACTCCACCTGTGACTGGAAACCTCGCTGCATCTCCCGCTCCTTCCATATGACTGCACAGGTGCCCCCACTCCGCCCTGCCTCCTCTCCCCGGACGCCCCTTCTTGCTCCCCGGACACCAGGGACACTGGTCCTGCTCAAACAGGATCAGCTCAACAGGGCCAGGGTGTGCAAACTGGAGCTAGCCACTTACTGCCCTGTTTGTGCTGAGAGGGGTTTTTTTCCAGGAGAGCCTGTGTTTACTGTTTACCAAGACAGCCAGCTGTTCCTGCCGTGACAGCTGCCTGACTCCCCAGCCAGGGCTGTGGCAGAGGCCTGGGGGACTGTATCTGCAAGGCCTGTCCGAAAGCCAGGCAGGTGCCTGAGAAGTGTGCAGAACTGGGTATCTGGAGCCAGGGTATGAAGTCCAACAGCTGGAAATATGTTGGTGAGAGGACCTACCCCTCATCACACAGCCTTGCCTGCATGCGTGTCCCTGAGTCATAAGCGCCTTGGCCACTTGTAGGAGGAGTGGCTGGCGGAAGAGGGATGCAGGAGACCCCTGTGCAAACCCTGGCCCTTGGAGGTGAGCCCTGCTGCTGCCCTGAGGCCTCTGCCTCCACTCTCATGATCACAGATCCTGTGGGATACCTCTTCCACCACCACGAGCCCTCTGTTTCCTCTCTGGCTCCCTCCCTAGGGAGGCCCAGTGATAATGGCCCTGGCCTAGACAGTTCCCCTCCCGTCATCATGCAGGCCCCCACCAGCAGGGCCCTGACCCTCGCACACACCTCTTCCTTGATGGCTCAGCAGGTCAGATGGGGGAGGAGTGCGGGACCCTGAAGTTCCCCTGAAGCAGTCTGGATAGTTTATGAGCGATTGTTTCTGGGTGACACTTGTGACTGATAGTTTGTGCCTAGAGGTGTGTAAGTGAAATGGTGTCACCCACTTCATACCCTGGAGGATAATGTGACTGGCAAGCAGGCCCTGGCAAGCCACCTCCTCCTGGCGCTACTGCCTGGCACATGAGACCATACTCTCCTGAGCTCTCGGAAACATGCTAGTAGTGTGCATAATGGAGGTGGGACCTGAGAGGGGCCTGGTAGCCAAGGAGCTGCCAGCGAGGCTCAGGCTCAGCATGGGGCCACCCAGAGGCCTGCCTGGTGCTGCAGCATATGCGCCTGCCACACACGTCTCTGCCCTGATGTGATACAGGCTGTCCCTCCCCTCAGAACCACCCCCCCGGCTGGCAGAGCAGGAGAGCCTGTGCCCGGGCCACACTCAGGGCCTCTGTCAGGGCAGCAGCCTGCCCCAGCATGAATGTGCTGAGTCCCTGGCCCCGTCAGGTGGAGAGGCAGGAGCCACTGGCCTCATACAGATGGCAACTGGCATTCCAGGAACTTCTAGAGCCAGCTGCGAATCATAGCCATCACTGAAGTTAAATACCAAGTTGTGTTTGAGTTCTTATTCACTGAGAGGAACTGTTAATATACATTTCAGAACTCTGCTTGCCACTGACTCTGTTGCCTTCTGCTGCCATGCAGCCTCAGGTTCCCATGTGGAGCCTGTGTGGAACAGCATCCCAGGGTGGCCCCACCCAAGCTCCAGGCTGTCCCAGGCCTGCAGCTGCCTGCATCAGGTCTTTGTGGGGGTCACTTAGTACCCAGGTCATCAGCAGGGGGCATCTCGCTGCTTCATACCTGCAGGCCACACGTGGTGATCCTGCCAGGAACAGTGACCCTGAGGGTCCCTGGCCCACTTGGCTGTCCCCAGGAACTTACAATTCTGAGTCCACACCTGCCCCAGTTCAGAGAGTGAGTGCTTCTTCCTGGTGAGCGCTCCTCTGTGCACAGCTGTGCTTCCTAGCAGGCCCTGTGCCTCTGCTGGGCTCTGAGCACTGTCACTCAAGTCCCGAAAGAGTGCCATGGGTCTCAGGCCAGCCCACGGCCTCTCATGTCCGGGTCCTTGGTTGTGGTTTTCCTCTTCTGTTCCGATGGTCCTGTGAGTTTGTTCTCTCGTCGTGTATGTCCAGGTACCCTGCTGTCCCATGTGTACAATCGTGTATGTCCCAGATTCCCCAATGTATCACATATGTCCCCAGTTCCCCAGTGTCCTGTGTGTATGTGTCATGTATGTCCCAGTTACCCCCATACATATGCTGCATGTATGAACTCTGGTATGTTCTGTTTCTGGGGCTTTCATCCTGTGTCCAGCTGGCCCCATTGTGAGCTCCTCCTTCCAGAATGCCCCTCTGTTTCTGATTGCCAACATGTTTGAGCACACGTGTTATGCGGCTTGTCTCTCCTGTGTGGACACCTGTATTGTCATGTGCCAGGTAACCAACGTTCGTGTAACAGCTGCAGAGAGAATCCATGTATGTCAGATAATAAAGAGCATTGTTGGCTCCATTAAAACAAGGATTGCTGTGTGGCTGCTCTTCTACACCTGGCCCAGCCCTCACTGAGTCCTGGATACAGAGAAAGGGAACCAGGCAGGACCCTCGGGGGTCCTGACGTGTGCCCCTGACGGTGGCAACTGCCAGTGCTTGGCTCTGAGAGGAGCGGAGGACGTGTCTCATGGCTGCCACACTGCATCTTCTCCGTCCCTGCAAGGACGTGGAACTTGCATTTGACACAAGACCCAGGTGTCTCCTGACACAGGGTGGAGTCTAGAAATGTGGCTGAAGACGCAGCCCTCTCCAGTGACTGGATTTGTTCCCCTTGGGGACACAAATGGCAACAGCGACGTCAAGTGTCCATGGCTGCAAGGAAGGCTCTTTCTCTTCCTTATGACCGTGTAAGACAGGGGTGGAGCAGGTGTTTCGGATAGCCACAGGCAGGGCCTGCCTGTGCTCCCCATCCCCACAGCCTGGGGGAACCCATTGGCCCCCAAGCTTCTGATGTCTGACTCCTGGACAAGGTGGGAGTTTTGTGAGCAACGGGAAAGGCACAGCTGTGTCCACATTTAAACCTAAAATCGCTACAGGGACACCAGGAATTCAGAAATGGAGGGATTTCCCTAGGCTGACATGACATCACGCTGGAGGCCAGGTAGCTGAGACTGGTGAGCTGGTGGCAGTAGGGTGATATGCCTTGTCCTTCTGTGTTGTCTGCTTCTGTCCTGATGAGAGGGGCTCTGACCTGCACTCCTCTCCTCTCAGGACAGGGTCCTGTTGATCTGGGACACCTCAGGATGTTCCATAAACATCACATCTCCCAGCAGGACCACAGCCTGAGTGAAGGGTGAGGACAGTGGAGAGGTCAGCCCAGCTGAGATCTGATTCCATCAGCCGTAGCCAATGAGCTGTGTGAGGTAACGGGGCTGGGGCAGTGAGGAGGTGACTAGGGGACTGTGTGAGGTGACTGGGGCTGTGTGAGTTGACTGGAGACTGTGGACTGTTTGAGGTGACTAGGGCTGTGAGGAAGTCACTGGGGTAGATGTATGAGGAGACTGGGAGGCTCTGTGTGGTAACTGGGGCTGTGAGGTGACTGGGAGCTGTGAGAAGGTGACTGAGGGCAGTGTGGAGGTACCTAGTGCTGTGTAGAGGTGACTGGGGAGCTGTGTGAGGTGATGGGTTGTGTGTAGTGACTGGGGGGCTGTATGTAAGGGTGACTGGGGAGCTGTGTGAGGTGATGGGTTGTGTGTGGTGACTGGGGAGCTGTGTGAGGTGACGGGTGCTGTATGTAAGGGTGACTAGGGAGCTGTGTGAGGTGATGGGTTGTATGTAGTGACTGGGGGGCTGTATGTGGAGGTGACTGGGGAGATGTGTGAGGTGACTGGGGTGCTGTATATGGAGGTGACTGGGGAGCTGTGTGAGGTGATCCTGGGGCTGTGTGAGGTGACTGGGTGCAGTGTGGAAGTGACTGAGGGTTGTGTAGAGGTGACTGCGGGCTATGTGAGGTGACTGGGGTACTGTATGTAAGGGTGACTGGGGGGGATGTGTGAGGTGACTGAGGGCTATGTGAGGTAACTGGGGTACTGTATATAAGTGTGACTGGGGGGCTGTGTGAGGTGACTGGGGGTTGTGTGGAGGTGACTGGGGGCAGTGTGGAGGTGACGGAGGGCTGTGTAGAGGTGACTCCGGGCTATGTGAGGTGACTGGGGTACTGTATGTAAGGGTGACTGGGGGGGATGTGTGAGGTGACTGGGGTACTGCATATAAGTGTGACTGGGAGGCTGTGTGAGGTGACTGGGGGCAGTGTGGAGGTGACGGAGGGCTGTGTAGAGGTGACTGAGGGCTATGTTTGGTGACTGGGGTACTACTGTATATAAGTGTGACTGGGGGGCTGTGTGAGGTGACTGGGGGTTGTGTGGAGGTGACTGGGGGCAGTGTGGAGGTGATGGAGGGCTGTGTAGAGGTGACTGCGGGCTATGTGAGGTGACTGCGGGCTATGTGAGGTGACTGGGGTACTGTATGTAAGGGTGACTGGGGGGACTGTGTGAGGTGACTGGGGGGCTGTGAAGAGGTGACTGGGGGCTATGAAGAGGTGACTGAGGCCAGTGTGGAAGTGACTGGGGGTGATGAGGTGACTGGGGTTTGTGGCTGCTGTCCAGTCAGGAGCACTGCAGCTGGAGGCTGGATTGCACCACCTGGGCTGTCTGTTCCCAGGTCCTTGGATTTCCAGGCCTGCCTCTGTTCCCTTTTCACAGTCATCAGTTTAAGTCCTGCAGGTGTCAGGGACTTGGTCCCCTCTTTGCCCCATTTCCTTTGAGGAAAGCCGTCCATGGGCTTCCCCTAGGTCTAGGCCAGCCCCTCATGAGGCCTCTACCTAGTTCAGTCTCCTACAGTTCCCAGGATGGACAGCAGGTGGAGTCATAGCAACTTCAAGGAGCTGTGTGTTCCTGAAGGAAACAGGCTTTAGGCCCTGGAGGAGGTGGGTGGGCCAGGACACAGGGGCAGACACTGGGAGGGGCAGGGGCTGCAGGGTCATAACCAGCGTCAAGCACCCATGAGCTGCCCCCATACCTTCTTGGTCTGGGAAAGGTGAGGCTCACCACCCCCTGAGCCTCACCAGTACCTACTGCTTTCCCTGCCTGAGGGGTTGAAGGCCCAGAATGCGCTGACCCCTGGCCACCCAGGAGTGGTAGGCATGATGGGAAGGGGTCCTCTGAGAGCTGATGCAGAGAGAAAGGAAGAAGACCTAGGTCATGGGCCTTAGAGAATCCACAAACCACAGCAAGACCCACAAACCCACAGCCAGAATCCACAAACAGCAAGAAAGTGTTCTAGGGGGTTTTGCCAAGCAACTGCTTGGCACTGTCTTCTCATGTCCACTGATTTGTGCTGTCATTGCCGAGGTCAGGAGGATAGAGTCAGTGTGCTGAGGCGTGGGGCAGTCCTGTGGGCAGTCATGTTGTCGTTCATGCTCAGAGCTGTATTGGGCCTGGGGCCTGTCAGTGGTAGGGCACAAGCCACAGGGGAAACCTGTGTCATCGCACAGCCACACGGACATGCTCCCAGGCCAGCCATGTGCCCAGCACAGAGCCTGGCCGTCCAGCCCCACAGTGGTTTTTCTGGAGTTGTCGGCTTGTCAAACACACACGTGATGTGCACAGAGGACCTGGGCGGGGGCGGGAGGAGCCAGGATCCCAGCTCTGGCTTTTGCGGCCCTGTGGGTGTTGGGGAAGTGAAAGCCGGGCCTTGGGCTTCCAGAGCTGGCTTCGGTGGTGACTCAGCAGAAGGGAGGAAAGAGCATCTGGGAGAAGCTGAACGAGTGCCGAGCATACAAGCTCTTGATGGCCTCCAGGATCCAGGCAGCTTGCTAGAGCTGGGGCTGCCCATCCATAGACTACCACGAGGTTGAGCCTGTGCCACTGCCTGTGGCCCTGCCCACGTCTCCAAACCCTGCTGTCATTGTGCCCCCCCAGGCACCCTGAGGCAGTGGGCAGTGACCATGAACACACAAACGCCCAGCTCCACCACAGGGACCTCTGGCAGTCAAGAAGGCAGTAGGGAGGGGGAGAGAGGTGTGGCCATGTCCACCCCAGTGCCTCAGCATTGGCTGTGGTAAACAGTGCTTCCTGGGAGGACCCAGAACATCCCCTCCCCAACTGGGGCTGCTCCCCATCCCAGGGAGCCTTGCCTGTGCCCCTCAGATCAGGAGGACTCCCCACTCAGAATGTCCGAGACCTCGAGTTGCAATTGTTCCCCAAAGGCCCTGCTAACACGATGCTGGTGGGAATGAGTAATTCAGAGGTGGTGAGCACTTCTGAGCCCTGTGGCTGGCACCCCGCCCAGCACCCGGGCACACTGTGGAGCTGGGAGATCGAGTGCCAAGCCCAGGTCCTCCAATGTGGAGCTGTGTGGCCTACAGTGAGTTCTCTCAGTATTTCCTCGGCTGTCAGGGGAACTTGCACATCCATGCTGGACAGGCTGTGCAGGGTGATGGACGACGGAGACAAGGGTCTGACTCCCCTGGCCTCAGTGAAGCCAGACTCTGGAGGAGTGAACACGCTCGGCTGTGGCCGCCTCCCCTGAAGGGTGCTCTGGCTGGACAGCTGCGTGGGCAGGAGCCACAGAGAATGAGAAACTCCACGAAGAGAGGTCCTGCAAACACAGGAAGACCCAGGGTCAGTGAGGCTGAAGGACCTCTGGGGCGCCTGGCGGGGTGGTGGGTGGTGGGTGGGGTTTTGTGAGGTGATGCTATTTCAGAGGCTTTGTGATTATGTCTGTAGTTCACTCAGTACAGTCCACTCGTAAGTTTGTTACCTTCTCGCTGCATCAGAAGTCAGTCATCAAGAACCATCAGTTGCCAGAGCACCAGCTGACACCACCGCCTCCACAGCTGGTGAGTGACAGGCATCACGCTGCCCACCCCCACGCCCAGTCCTGAGCAGGGAGGGTGGGACTTGTGCAGCAGGACTGGGCCCCGCACCCGGCACCACCCAGGGCTCTCACACCTGCGCTCTGACAGGGAATGGCAGGCTCCAAGAGTGGGAGCAAGAGCCAGCACCAAGCATTCCAGACACCAGGCCTTCACGGTGTGTGTGTGTGTGTGTGTGTGTGTGTGTGCGCGCGCGCGCACCTCAGGGAACAGGACAGAGCCAGTCCTACCCTAATCAGCTCCCCTGGGAGACCCACAAGTGAACAAGCAATCATTTACTCCCTGCCCATTCCCATGCACCTGGTCCTGTGCCACATCCTGGGGACTCACAGGGAGGGTCGGACAAGAGGCCTGGTTCTTTCACAGCCAGCTGATAATGTAGCTGAGGGGATGGCAGGTCACTAGGAGAACAATGTGACCTGGGCTGTTGCTGCAGGAGTCCTGTATAATGTCTGACCTCTGAGAAATAGCTAAAACCCAACTGGAAGGACCCATATAATCATTACTCAGCATCCCAGATGACAGCACCACACAGCAGGTGTGTGATGACTCAGCATTCCTCCTGCAGGTGATGGCAGGTACAGACAACCCCCACACAAATGTAGTAAGATATTCAGTGCTACCTTTGAGGATTCATTTTAGTTTGTAATGGAGCTTATCTTACTTTCAGTCTCTGAGCTGACAGCGTCATGTTTCACCATGGCTGGCAACTTCCTTGGCATTTTGTCCTGAGCTCCCATGGGCCAGTGTATCTCACCCCAGGGCCCAGCGGGGGTGGGGGGCAGACTGAAGTTGCCATGTTCTCCGTGTGCTGGGTTCCTGCCCGTCCTTGTGTTCACCTGCTCTAGTTTCATCAAGACTGGGAGCTCAGCCCTATGGTGCTTAAGCGCCAGAGTCCTCCACTGAAGCTAATGAGGGTGGATACTTAATCCAATTACTGTGATTAGAGGGAGCCTGGCAGACGTGGGGCGTGCCCAGAAGAGGGTGGGCTATGGCGGCACAGCTGGGCGCCTGCTGTCGGTGTCCTGCCTCGAGTGTGCTTCAGTGCACACTGGTCACTGCCATGCCCCATATGGCACTCTGGGCCTCAGCCTCTTCCTTCCTGCAGCAGCTGGCCTCAGACTCTTAGTGTCAAACACCCAAGACCGGGCCCGGTGGCGTGGCCTAGCGGCTAAAGTCCTCGCCTTCAATACGCCGGGATCCCATATGGGCGCCAGTTCTAATCCCGGCAGCTCCACTTCCCATCCAGCTCCCTGCTTGTGGCCTGGGAAAGCAGGAGAGGACGGCCCAAAGCTTTGGGACCCTGCACCCGTGTGGGAGACCAGGAAGAGATTCCTGGTTCCAGGCTTCGGATTGGTGCAGCACCGGCCCGTTGCGGCTCACTTGGGGAGTGAATCATCGGACAGAAGATCTTTCTCTCTGTCTCTCCTCCTCTCTGTATATCCTGCTTTCCAATAATAATAAATCTTAAAAAAAAAAAAAAAACCCAAGACCCCAGCTAAAAGGGGCAGGGGTGGAGGCCTTAGCACATTCCTCACACCTGCCATGTGGCTGTGGCCAGCCAGAACTGATGTGAGTTTACTTCTGCCTCCCAACAGGCTCCTGAGCCCTGGGTCTCAGGGCATTACTCAGCAGGCGCCTGGTTCCTGCTGCAAGAACAAATGAATGAGCTCAGCTTGCAGCCTAGATCCTGATACTTGGGGCCTGTGTGCCCATGTGCTTGTGTGCAGGGCTGTCCCCCTCCTCCCTCCCTGGTAGGTCAGGTCTCACAGAAATGCACTGAGAGGGGTCAGCCTCATCCAGCATGCTTCTGCCCTCCCCCCCCAGGAAGCCACCCATCACTCACGTACCAGGAAAGCATAAAGCCAAGTCCCTGGGGTCTCTGGTCCAACTAAACACCTGGTGAGAGAAGCTGTGTCTCAGACCAGCACGTGCCCAGGAACAGGTGGGGACCCTGCCTTGCAGTGCCTGGGCTGGACCCTAAGAGGCAACAGAGAGAGCCTGGCCACCCTCATGGGAGACCCCATGGAGACTCTTGGCTGTTGTGGGGACTTGGGGGTTGGACCAGCAGATGGAAGACACCCACCCCACCCCACTGTGTCCTCTCACAGGCATCCTCCAAAATGAGTAAAAAATGTTTTTCAGCCATCTGATACTTTATGTTAATGTGATATTAATACAAAGAGAACAGGTTCGAGGGAGTTCACAGAATTCTAGTATAAGGATATTTCCCTCCTGCCTCCTCCCACCAGTGACTCCCTCCATCCTTCCTTCTCTTTCTGCTTAGTTTTTAAGAAAATGTTTTAAATTTTCATTATCATCAAGGGCTTAATGCTCTGTTAAAGAGCTCAACGAGTGAAAGTGCAAAGACTCCAATTTGGCAAGAATCCATGGGAGACACAGACAAGAGCTGCAAGGAAGAACATCTCATCCAGATAGGGCAACTGTTCCTAAAGGTTGTTTTTTTTGTTGTTTTGTTTGTTTGAAAGGCAGTTATAGAGAGAATGAGAGGCAGTAGGGTCATTTACTGCTCACTCTCCAAATGCCACAATGGCCGGAGCTGAGTGGAGAGGAAGCCAGGAGCCAGGAGCTTTTTCCAGGTCTCCCACGTGGGTGCAGGGGTCCAAGCACTTGGGCCATACTCCACTGTTCTCCCAGGCCATCAGCAGGGAGTGGGGTCAGACAGGGAGCAGCACTCAAGCTGGTGCCAGTATGGGATGCCAGCATTGCAGGAGGCAGGCTAGTCTGCCATGTTCCGGGAAATGTTTACAATTGTCACAAATTGCTAAAAACAGTAGAATAACTTTTTTTTTTTTTTAAGAGATTTGTTTATTGGGAAAGAGGCGAAGAGAGGAGAGTGAGACAAGGAGATCTTCCACCTGCTGGTTCACTCTCTAAATGGACAATCACGGTCAGGCTTCAGTCACACACACAGTAGCTAGAGCCCAGGCAAGTCATTTTGGCCAAGGAAGCCAGTTTCCATAAATTCAGAAAGAATTACATCAGGATAAAAATTGGTGCATCAAGTCCTTTTTCTCTGTTTCCACTGGGATGATGTGGGTGTGTTATGTCAGCAACCACCTGCTTTTACAGCTCTTCTTTTTTTAGTATTAGACTAAAATGACAGAAGCCTCCTGGGAAATTTGGAGCTGAACTGTAGCTGATGGTGAAAGAACCACCTTCCCCATACCTGTGAGCTGGGACTGTGCCCCCTGGAGGACCCTCAGACCCCACCCAGCTGGGACCCTGGTTGTCCCTGGAAGGGCAGACCTGCCTGTCCCCACCAGGAAATGTTACCCCAAGTTCTGAAGCTGCATAGTGGAAACTGTTTCTGATCCACTTCACTTCTAACTGACTGAGTTTTGTTTTGTTTTGTTTTCAAAACATATTTTGTGAGTTGGTGCCATGGCAAAGTAAGTTAATCCTCCATTTGCGGCACTGATGTCCCATATGGGTGCTGTTTCTAGTCCCACTTCTCCACTTCCCATCCAGCTCCCTGCTTGTGGCCCAGGACAGCACAAAGTCTTAGGACCCTGCACCCATGTGGGAGGCCTGGAAGAAGCTCCTGGTTTCAGATGGGCTAAGCTCTGGCTATTGCGGCCATTTGGGGAATGAACCAGTGGATGGGAGATCTTTTTCTCTGTTTCTCTCCGTAAATCTGGCCTGCTTTTCCAATAATAATAAATCTTTTTGAAATGTATTTTATCTGAAAGACAAAGCTAGAGACACAGAGAGGATCCTTCACCCCCCAAATGGCCATAAAGGCCAGACCTGGGCCGGTCTGGATGGGAAGTGCAGCATCCTGGGGATGAGCCTGAGCTCTGCTGTGGGCTGCCTGCCACCTGGGTAGTGTAACCTGCCCTACAGTGCCTCCCCACCAGAGCTGCACCACGGCAGCGAGCACAGGCAATGAAGGGTAAACTCGAGCCAATTTCAGACATGGATGCGCTGCAGGCATGCTCTCCCTGGGTTCTGCGAAAGGTGGGAAGAGAGCCATGTGCCAAGAGCCCTGGCCTCTGGTGCATTGCACTCGTCGGCTCCAGGGGGTAGACAGAAGGATGGGCTCAAGAGGGGGATGTCTGGCCCAGGGCCCAGGCTTGGGCAAGTTCTTTCTCCAGGGCCCATCTGTTGTGCTTGCCCAGGGAACTCAGGGAATTGTGCTCTTGCTATGTCCACTCTGCCTCCCCACCCCACCCCCTGTGGCTGTGGGTCCCAGGCCACTTCTGGATTTGTCTTGGGGTCCTCGTCCTCAGCAGTGCTGGGTCTGGGCTCCCCCCACACAGCCTGGGTCCAGTGCCTGCCAGGGAATGCCAGGATCTCCCCTGTCTTAGCTGCTACGGGATACCCCCTCCACCACCCCAGGTGAATCTGTTTGAACCAATTGGTCTCTGGCTTGAGGTCCAGGGGCTGTGCCTAAGAGTGGCTGGTGCCCCTGGCCTGGCCTCCGCATGTCTCCCCTGCCCATGGACCCATTGTCTGTGGTCATGCCAGGACCAGCCTCTGGGCTGCAGGGCACTGGGGAACTCCGTACAGGTCCTGGCGGACGTCGCCCCTCGTCAAGCCCGTGGGAAGCCCAGAGCAGGCTCTTGCCATAGGGCAGGGCTTCTTCAAGCCACAGTTGGGCTGCGGTTGAGGCAGAGGGTGTGGCCTTGGGTTGGGGGCAGACATTGTCCCCTTGGATCTTGGTGGAACAGTCAGCCTACAGGGCCTCGGGCATCAGCCCCATCTCACCATTTCAGTATTCTCATCTGTGAAATGGGCCATGGGAAGCTTCTCAAGCCGGTCACTCTGTCGCCTCACTGGGCCGTGACCCAGCCCCATGCTGGATGTTTCTACATGGTGTTCCTGTGAGATCAGCATCCAACTTGCTGGATCCTGAGAGAGGTGGGGCTGAGAGTTTATATGAACAGAAGACCCTCCTTTGCTCTCCCCTGGCCCACCTCCCTCACCAGGAGGAAGCCAGGATATGGGTCATGCTCAGGTGGGGCCAGGGGCTGCTGCCTGTCTGAGACCTGGGAGCAAACACCCTTGGTTTTATTCCCATCTTGATTTCTTCCTTGTCACCTGCTGAGCCTGGGGGGCTGTAATGCGGGAAAATGGGCTGTGTACAGGTGCTGCCCTTCCCAGCCTGCCCTCCACCCCTCAGCCAAGATTCCCTGTAGTGCCCCTTCCCAGGGGCCACAATGTCGCCCTGCAGGGTTTGTAGGGGTGGTATCAGGGAGGGACCAGCCTGGGGTTGGGCTGGGGGAGGGGAGGCATCTGCGTGAGCAGGGAGGGACTGGACTTTGCACAGGCGTTGTTCTGAATCTGCGTGGACCTTGGGAGTGATAAAGCCAGCTAGCCGGCAAGGCATCCAGAGGACTCGGGGGCGGAGCTATGGTACAGGGGTGGGGTTCATGCCTGGGCCATGCTCCCCTCACCGCAGAGGCCTCCCCAATAATGTCTTTTATCCACAAGATTACTCTTAAAGATTTACTTGGAAGAGGCCTGTGCCAGGAGATTCATCCAGGTCTCTCATGTGGATGCAAGGGCCCCAGCACTTGGACCAACTTCTGCTTTCCCAGGCACATTAGCAGGGAGCTGGATTGGAAATGGAGTAGCTGTAACTAGAATTGGTGTCCACATGATGTCACGGTGGTGGCTGAATCTGCTGTGCCATGCACCAGCCCCCAGGCACATGTTTCCCAAGGTGAAGAGGGGAGGGCCGAGTAGAACTGGTGGGAGGGAAGGCCAGGAAGGTGTCTTCTGCCCATGGATGCACATTGGAGCCACCCAGAATGAGATCTACCTTCTATGCCTGTGGAGACTTGGGCCCACAGCTCACTGCCCCACTCAGCCTCCTGGGCCCTCCTCACCGTGTCCAGTTGCCAAGGGACATGGTCAGAACTGCATGTGTGTGGCAGCAGAACTGAGGCTGCACACCCCAGGCCTGGTCAGGGCCGCCCCTGGCAGCTGTGAGCTGTGCAGGATGGGGTGGGCAGGTGCCTCAGGCAGTACATGAGAGGCTGGAAGTGACTTGGCTCTACCCTGGCCGTGGTTCACAAGGGGACCACTGCTTGCCATGCTGGCATCCCCTATCGCGGTGCTCAAGTCCTGACTGCTCCACCTCCAACTCGTCTCTGCTGGTGCTCCTGGGACTACTATGCGGAGGCCCTGAGTGTTTGTGAGACCTGGGTGCAGCCTCGCCAGATGTCACAACCCTTTGGGGACTGAGCCAGTGGATGGACTGTGTAATTCTGACTTTTAAATATGTCAAATTCAGCAAGCTCCCCCCGGAGGCTCTCACTTCCTGTCTGTCATTAGAATGCATAGCACTGGCTTTTCCTTCCTCCCTGCCCTTCTGACCTTGTGCTAGCTGTCGGTCTGCCCCCCTCGGCCGGGAGCAGCAGCGGCCACTCTATCCACTTTGGGAAATCACTGGTCATATAGCCAGAGTTCACACACCAGCAAGTCAACAGTTGCAGCTGTGTGGGCTTTTCCTATCTCCCCCTCACCCTGACTTAGTCATGTGCAGGACAGTAATGGCATGCATGCATGAATGTGCTCTGGACACTGCCCACACATGGGCAGGTGTGTGCAAGGGTGATGGCACACATGGGTGTGTACAGGGGTGATGGCATGTGCAGGCAGGTATATTCAGGGATGACAGCACATGTGGGCAGGTGTGTGCAGGGGTGATGGCATGTGCAGGCAGATATGTTCAGGGGTGACAGCACATGTGGGCAGGTGTGTGCAGGGGTGATGGCATGTGCAGGCAGATATGTTCAGGGGTGACAGCACATGTGGGCAGGTGTGTACAGGGGTGATGGCATATATGGGTGGGCATGTACAGGGGTGGGGTTATAGTGTGCATGGACGATCTCCTGCTTAGTCTGTGAGGTTAGGGGTGCTTGCTGGTGCTCTGGGTTTGGGTATTTTTTAAAACGTTTACTTATTTTCTTTGGAAAGTCAGATTTACAGAGAGAAGGAAAGATAGAAAGTCACTCCCCAAGTGACTGCAACAGCCAGAGCTGAGCTGATTCAAAACCAGGAGCCACAAGGTTCCTCCAGGTCTCCCTCACAGGTGTAGGGTCCCAAGGCTTTAGACCATTCTCAACTGCTTTCCTAGGCCACAAGCAGGGAGCTGGATGGAAAGTGGAGCAGTGGGACATGAGCTGGCATCCATGTGGGATCCTGGCACATGCAAAGCAAAGACTTTAGCCATTAGGCTACTGTGCCAGACCCAGGTGCTCTGGGTTTTGAAAACTTTCAGGGCTCAGTGCTTGCTCCTCCTCACTCATCCTGAGCAGCCCCATATCCTGGGCCATATTGGCAGGGTTGCTGGGCACCTACCTCACTTCCAGGGACAGTCATGAGCTCATGCCCCCCAAACACTCCCGCCCTAAGCTCTTCCTGTGTCTGAGGTCCCACCCTGGCCCAGGCCACTCCCAGGCCCTTGCCTTGGCGCCTGCAGTCTCCTTGACCTTGGGCTATGCTGTAGGCTGAGGGAGGGGCCAGGTGTACCTGCGTTTTGGTGCTTTGCCAGGCCTGGTGCCCAAATCCCTGTCACGGCTGACTGGCTGGGCAGGCTGGTGGGGCCAGGCCCTGAGGGTTGTTCCCATGAGGAACCTGAAGAGACTTGTGGGAGCATACCTCCTTCTCCCCCTCCCACAACACAGGCTCAAGCCTGGGGCCGACCCCACCTCCCACCTGAGAGAAACTGAGAGAAACTGAGAGAAACTGTCCCTCCCCACTGGACAGATCTACTGTTCCCACAAGTCCGCCTGCTCTGGCTGCTGGCCCAGTGTTCTCACCGTCAGCTTTTCCTTGTCGGTCCAGAGAACCCCGTGGTTGAGCAAGCACCGCAAGCACCCCAGGGGGGAGGCAAGTACCAGTTAGCTGACCTCTGATACCGTCCAGTGTGTTGGATGCCACCAAGAAGGGGACAGGGCTCTGAGAGCCCCAGGGCACGGCACAGTCTGATGGTGGAGAGAGCTGGGCAAGTCGGCAGCAGGGTCGGCGGGGCTAACCCTGGACCTAGAGGAGCTACAGGGGCAGCACTGGACAGCCACAGGACACAGGCTCTTCTGCTTGGGGGACTCAGGGTACCCTCAAAAGAGGGTTTCTCAGGATCCTGCCCCACTTTCCTCTCTCTGGCTCCCTAGGGCTCTGGGTTGGTGAAGAGCCAGTTGTTCACACTGCAGTAGGAGGTGCTGTGCCTGTGCTTGAGGAAATGGGGACCCCTTTGGCCAAGGCCTGCCTGTTGGGCCCCAAGGGATCCGACCACTCTGTGACCATCTCCTGGCCGAGGGAAGCTCTCTGCTATCTGCTCGTCCCCATGGAGGCTCAGGTTCGTTGGCTTGGCACAAAGGGTGGGTTTGTCTTTGTCCATCTGTGCTCCTGTGCCAGCCGGCCAAGCCGTAGAACTGGCATGCTAGGTCCAGGGTGCGGAGCCCCTGAGGTTCCCTGAACGGGTTCCATGAACCTCACACTTGCAGCCTGGAAAGGGAAGGATGGAGGCGATTCCAGTGGGCCCGCCCCCACCCCATCTTCTTCCTGTTTTGGCCTGCATTGGGAGGTGACTTTTCTGTGGGCAGCTGAGCACGTCAGCACTGGGAGCCTTCCTTCCTCCTCCCTCTCTGTGGATGTAACCTACACTTCCCAGACTCCCAGGTTCACGCCCCAGATAGCGGGTGCGTGGGGTGCATGGCAGCCACTCTTGCCGGCCCCGCCCCTGCAGTCCTGAGTCATGGAGCAGACGGCAGCTGTGGAGGTTCCTGTCCATCTCTGCATGCCCTGGCTCTGGCTTGGCAAGACACACCTGCCAGCTGTGTGCAGTGAGCCACCTCATGTGGCTGCCTCCCTGGGGCTGGCTCCTTCTAGGGTGGCCTCTGGCTGGCCATGGCCCTTGGTCCTTGTTCTCCTGTTGCTCTGGGCCACAGGTGCCACGGTACAGGTGCCCACTGGCCAGCATGGAGAGCTCCTTCAAGGGCCTCGGCCAGGTCTCCCTGAAAATGGAATTGTTTGGTTGAGACAGTGGTCACCAGCCTGCCTCCCACAGGGCATGAGGCTTCAAGGGCCTGGGCAGGACGTCAGGTGCGAGCCGTGATGTCAGGCACCATACAACAGGCATAGGTGGCTTCCCACGAGCCCCCCACAATCCCAGGGACCTGCAGACTCTCTGAAGGAGCAGGCATTGTAGGTTAGCCCAAACACACAATCTCTCTCTCTCTCTCTCTCTCTCTCTCTCTCTCTCTCTCTCTCTGTCATTTGCTGAAGCAGGGCTCTTGCATCAGCAGAGTCAACAGAGCTAACAGAGGTGGCCAGGGATAAGGACCTTGCTCTCATCTCAGAGGGCACAGGGCACAGGCCTGACCTCTGCCCTCTCTGGCCCAGGTCATGAGGGTTGCCATAGGGCCTGGGCGGTGCCAGTGAGGGGAGCGAGCACAGGTAGTTACAGCGCCTGGTGTCTGGGGCTCTGTGACCCACGGGACCACCCCCCCTCCTCAAGGCACAGCTGGACTCTCATCACAGCAGGACCAGGTACAGAGAATGCTGAAGGCAGAATACAGCAGGAAGCTTCAGCAGGATTTCTAAGCCAAATTTACAACTGTTGAAGAAGAAAACTGCAGACTGAGATGTTTAAAATCAGGGGTGGGGGGATTTCTGAGCCCACCAGTTGCCCTAAGAAGGAGGCCCCCACAACTCGGAGTGGATGGTCAGATTTTCCGTGAAAGACCTCGTGACTCCTTGGCAGGGTCTCCACGCCCAGGCCTCAGTCCCCCCAGCCCCCTGCTTGGCTAGGGGTGCTTTGTTCACTGTTAGTGTTTCTGTCCATCGGGGAGAAGCTGCGGAGTGAGCAGCGTGTTCTGTGGCCACACAAACGTGGTCCCTGCTCCACAGGCTGCTGCTTGTCCGGTTTCCCTCTCTGCCTCAACTCCCAGGAGCTGTTGCATGGTGAAGCAGATGCCTCCTTCCTGTTTGTGTGTGACACGGTGCCTGGTGTGTGTCCTGTAGGAGTCTCTGTAACCCTGTGTGTGACACGGTGCCCGATGTGTGTCCTGTAGGAGTCTCTGTAACCCTGTGTGTGACACTGTGCCTGCTGTGTGTCCCATCCGACACTGTAACATTGAGTGGTGGCTCCTGACTTGACCAAGTGGAAGCATTTATCCTCTTGTGGTTTCATAAGTGACAAGCTAAGCCTCAGCACATCGCCTTGACCCCTCTGTGCCCGTAGTGTGTTTCTGGTTTTTCCCTGGCTGAATGTCTGTGGGCAAGTCCGAGGGTCCTGCCGAGGTAGACTTTTCCATGGCAAGGGGCGGCAACCCACCCCTCCGAAAGGCTGCTCTGATCTCTGCCCAGTCACTTCTTACACATTCCAGTCTCTGGCACCGAAAGGCGTGCATTGTCTGTCCCCCAGGAGTGAAGAGCTCCCACCATGTCCCAGCTCCCTGGGCCAGCCTGAAGCCACATTGTTGGCAACCAGTCACATGGGCCTTCAGCAGGGTGGGCAGGAGCCAGGTGGGGCGGACGGGTCACCCAGGGTCAGGGTTTTGTGTTTGTGGAATCAGGACCAGGCCTTGCAAAGCAGGCTAGAGACCGATGCAGGATCTCTGCCGTGTCCACAGGAGGGCCTCTGCCTGGTGCCATGGGGTTTTACCTGAGGAAGATGTCTCAGGCCAGGAAGGTGGAGGTCGGTGTGCCCATCACTGTGGACAGCGCCTGGACATGCTCCCAGGACCCTGGCTTCTAGCTCCTTGCCATGCCAGGCACTGTGGGAACTCAAGTGTGTGGCATGTATTTTAGTAACCTCCCAGCACAAAGGAATGGTGAGCCTGGAAGGATGTGGTCGGGGTCTAGCGGGAGCTGGCGTAAGTGGCATCTTCTGTACCCTGTCCCACGGTTGCTGCGCCACTGTGAGCTTGCGGCTGAGTGCACAGCAGCTGTGGCAGTACCAGCAGCAGCCACCGCTCCCTGTGTGGGACACTGAGTGGAGCCGCTACTGCGGGTTGGGCTGAGAGTGCTGGGCACCTCCGCATGCCAGGAACCCTCAGGTGCTGGAGGGAAGGGGAGGTGAGGAGTTCTGTGTTCACAGTCAGGGCAAATGCAGGTGGGGCCCCAGGCACAGGGACTGGGGGTTGCACTTCAAGTCGCACCACCCTCCCTCCCTGCGCCTTCCCAGCCACCCGCTAAGATTCACTGACGCTTCAGCCATGGCCCACTCCTGCTGGGGCTGTGTGTAATGGAAGGCTACACTCTCTTCTGACCGGGTCTGCCCAGAGCTTTACAGCCAAGGTCCAAGCCAGCTGCTGGCATCTGGACCGACCTCACACAGAATCCAATGATAGGCTTTGGGGAGCAGGTTTCTGAAACACGCAGACAGGACAGAAGGCAGGGAGAGGTGCCCGGGACGCCAGAAAACCCCAACTCTGTCCTCTTCTGTTTTACAGTGGACATTAGCGGCTCCGGATCACGATTTGTGGTGGGCTCGCGGCGATGGGGTCTGGTTAGCAGGTGCGTTCCGCCCGGACACCCCCCCCCCCCGGCGGGGAGGCGAGCCCTGCGGGCCAGTGTCCGCCCACACTGCGGGCCTGCAGAAATTTGTGCTCAGGAGGAGCCCGGTGCGCCGCCAGCCCCGCACTGGGCTCCCGGCCGCGCTGCACCCCGCACACGGTAGGGGTCGCTGCCGCGCTCCCGCCGCGCGGGATAACGGGGCGGGCGCGGAGAAAGGAAGCCCGCGGGCGGCGCAGGGCGCGGGACGCGGGCGCGGGGCACTCGGGCTCGGGCCGGCGGCGCGTGCAGGACGCGGAGCCCGGGGCGCGCGGAGGGTGCGCAGGCGGCGGTCGGAGCGCGCAGCCCGCGAGCTGGCGGCCGCGGGGGGCCGCGGGGGGCGCGCCCCGGGAGGGCCCCCGGAGGCGCGCAGGATGTCCCGCGAGGAGGGGCCGGCGCTGCAGAGGCCCCGCTACGGCTGTAAGTGCGGGGCGCGGACTTCCCGCCCCCTCCCCAAATTCCTGACCGCGGCAGGCAGCCCGATTGCCCCCACCCCACACCATGGCGGCGGAGGGGGGGAAAGGAACGGAGGGCGCGGGGTTGCGAGTGCGGCGGGATTGGTGGGAGTCTCGGGCAGCTGCGGGATGGGGCCGGGGGCGGCGTGAGACGAGGCGAGCGGAGCCCCGCGGGTGGCTACAGGTGGCCCTGGTGCACGGAGAGTTAGGGGGGACCTGGGGTGCCGCCTCCCCCGGCCCGAGCCGGCGGGGACCCAGGTGAGTCCCCTCCAGCCGAAGCTGGAAGGGGCGGCTCCGGGTCGCCCCCAGCGCCCGAGGGAGGCCGGGCGGGTGGGGGGCGGGGGCCGGAGGGGCTGGGGCCCGCGTGACTTGGCGAGCCCGCGGCGAGGGGCTGCTGCGGGAGGAGGTGGCGCGGGCCAATCACGAGCGGCCGCAGCCAGATTAGCGCCGACCACGTGGCCTCGTGCGCAGAGTTCAGAGTCCCAAACCTGGGCCAGGAAGCGTTTCCTTCAGCTCAAATCGTAGGGCGAACCCGTGGCCCAGGTCGGCTGGGGGGGCGGGACGCGGGGTTTCGGTGGCGGTGGCGCTGCCCCCGCCACGGGGCTGCACAGGCTCCGGGCAGGGGGCGGGGTGCTCACCAAGGCCTGGCCCGTGACCCCCAGCCCCAGTCTCCGTGGAGGGTCCTGTGTAGGTTTGCCCCCTTGGGTCTGCTCGGCTGGTTTCTGTGTCCCAGGCACCAGCGGTTTACAGCCCCTGAGTGGGTTTGGGCGCATGGGAGCTTGCGAGGTGGCTTCCTGAGTACTGAGACGGCTGCAGTGGGGGCATCACGGGACTGCGTGGACGTTGGTGTCACACTGGTGGCCCGCTTGGGGTGGTGCCCAACAGCAAGTGGGCGGGGCTGGTTCTCCCTGCCAGGTCCGGTGGAGGAGGTGTGTTTGGTGGACTGGCCGGTCCTGGGGAACCTACTGTGCGGAAACGGCCCCGCCCCCACTAGTATGGCAGCGTCCTGAATGGTGCGTGTGCAGACCGCTGCCCCCTGGTTACACCTGAGTGTGCACAAGTTCCTTCTAACCCCGCCCCCCAGGGGTGAGGCCTAGGGGCCAGATCTCTGCTGATCCCAGGGCCTGGGAGGGGCTGGGGTTGTCTGGGGGTGCAGGGTGGTGCCCAGCCCTCAGCTTGCCCTGGCTGTTGATGCTGAGGTCAAGGGTGGCTGCCCGGAGGTACAGGCCCCAGCAACTGTGTTCAGAACCCCTAGGTGTCCAGGTTCTTGTGCTACGTGTGTTTAAGCATGGCTTGCAGTGACGTGGGTGCACACCACACCCATTCTGTAGACACTGCCCTCCCTCTGGGGTCGGCTTGCCCCTGGCCTGTTGGCAGGGACAGCTGGAGCAGAGGCTGGCTCCAGGACAGGTAACTCCTCATCTGCCCTCCACCCTCCAGAGAGGTGAGGCAGGCAACGCCTGTGCCTGGGCGCCAGCAGCTGCTCACCCCCGGGGCACGCCCTGGGCCACCAACGGCTGTGTGCGCAAATGGTCAGGGCTGTGGTTTCCTCCCGGTAGAGGGATCCTTCCCCTCACGAGATGGGACAGCTTGTGCAACCAGCACTGAGGCAGCAGCCTTTGCTGCTGCTTCCTCTGGAAGCTGCACCCCCATTTGTGTGCAGGCTGAGGGCTGAACCCACAGCGTGTGTGTGTGTGTGTGTGTGAGTCCTGGGGGTGCAGGCTGAGCCCCAAGCCTGTATATGTGTGTGTATGTGTGTGTGTCCTGGGGGTGCAGGCTGAGCCCCCAGCTCCTGTGCCTGCCTATTAATCAAGCCCCAGAGTCCCCCGATGAGTAGTGGGTTGTCGGGTTGGCCTGAGCTGGGCCCCTCCCCCATGCAGTGCTGCAGTCAAGTTTTGCCCAGGACCTGTGAGGTCAACAGGAACGTGTTGTTTGAGCAGCTTTTAGCTCTAATTACATGCGCTCTCAGCCGCGCCGGCTGGTTTGTGAGTCTGAGCTTGCAGGGGTGTCTGTGCTGATCCTGTCCCCTCTGGGCTGTCAGCACAGCTTGGGGTATGTGGGGGTGCCAGCAGCCCTGGCCCTGACCGAGCTCATGGTCACCCAAGGGGCTGTGTAGGGCTGAATAGTGTTGGGTGAACAATGTGAGACAGGAAGTTTCTGTTTGTGACCTTGGCAGCTGGGCTTGTCACTGGCTGTCACCTGCCTATTGTCCCTGGGAGCACCTGTGGTTTCCCTGTTTCACTTTCTCACTTTCCCACAGCTGGGGCTGGACAGTCAGAGAGCTGAAAGCGCTTCCCTGGGGCAGTAGCCAGCAGCCCCTCTGTCCGTTTCTTGGTGCTCGCTGTGGAGACAGGGAGGGCGTTGCTGGGCTGCATTCCTCCTCAGGTGCGGACCAGCTTTCCGAAAATGTCTGGGTGTGGGTTGCGGACACCCTGCTGGCCGGTCCCTCTGCCCACCCCAGGAACAGCCCTGAGCCGTTCCATTCCTAGCAGGGCAGCTTGTGGTGTATGTGTCGCACACACCTCATGGCCAGGAGGGTACAGCACAAACGTGTCACACAGGTGACATGTTGCACATGTTACAGCGGCTGTGCCTCACAGCCAGGAATGTCAGACAGCTGCATGTCGTGTAGTTGTGTGTGTGACACATGCTGGGAGTGCCAGTACAAGTGTGCTCTACATGATGGGCACACCTCACAGCCAGGAATGTCATGTTACATGTGCTGACCATGCCTCAAGGCCCTGTGGATGACTGCTGCGCCCTCCCTGCCCCACCCCCATGTTACTCTTCCTGTCTGGGAGGCAGCCTGGTGACACAGCAGCCGCCTTTCTGGAGACATGTGTGATCTCTGCATTCCAGGCAGCCTCGGGGGTCATGGGTCCCCCGAGTGTGGGTGGACTGGCTGTGCCCCAGAGAGGGTGGTGGCAGGGGGGTTGGGAGCTCTCTCAGCAGTCTGCAGGTGCTGCAATTGCCTCACTCAAGTGCCTCGTGTGTCCCACGAGTGGCCAAAGGACACGTGGCTGACCCAGTCACAGCTTGGGAAAACATGTGGAAAGGGAGAGGGCTCAGGCGTCACAGGGAGGGGCGGAGGGCCTCTGTAAGGACCCTGGAATTTGAACCTGACCTTGACCTTGGAGAGCATGTGCTTGTTGCCTGGGCTGGGTGTGACTGGATGCCAAGGGAAGGGGGATCTGGAGGGGACATGCCTGTCCCCCCAACCTTGCTGTGGTTTGGGCTGTTCTGAGACCTTCTGTCTTCTGTTTCCTTTGACTTGAGGGCTGGAGGCAAGTGGATGGAGAGGCCTTCCACCTCCTGGTTCCTCCCCTGTGCCTCTGTCAGGGCTGGATGGGGCCCCAGCTGAGAGCCTGACGTTCCATCCAGAGCTGCCCCAGGTGTATACAGCCCGAAGCTGGGGTCAGGGTGGTGCTGGGCCCAAGGGCTCCTTGCAGTTGGCTATAGATGACTGGCCCCAGAGTTCCTGGTTGAGTGGTTGATGAAGAAGGCATGGAGGGAAGGCTGGGTGTGGGGTGTCTGGGATGGGCATGGTTGGCGTCCCTCCAAGTGACCAGAGACTGCTGTGGTCAGGGGAGCTGGGAGTGTACCTGGCTCTCCGTGGAGTGAGAGCCGGTATTCTAGGGGTTTCTATGAAGTTAGGTTCAGGGTCCCGCCCAGGGCCTGGCACCAGCTCCTCCAGCGTTTGGGTGTTTGCTGCTGTGTCAGGTTCTGCTCAATGTGTGTACCACACTGTGTGTCAAAATGAAAACACATGTCTGCGAAGAAAACCTCAATTTTAAATTTTAGTTACTGGGATAGAGAAATATCTATCTTGCATCATTCCACAGCCACAAGGCTAGGCTGAAGCCTGGAGCCTGGAGCCCCATCCAGGTCTCCTGTGTGAGTGGTGGTGGCCCTCCTGAATGACCTTCCTGGGTTGGAAATGGAGCGTCCAGAACTCTGGGGCGCTGGCATCACAGGTGGCGCCTTAACTCGCTGTGCCACCGTGCCAGCTCTGGCCTCGGCTTCCCTCCCAGCTGTTGGCGTCTCCTTCCCTTGGCTTCCTTGCCCATAAGGGTGGGTGGGGACAGGCAGGGTCAGAGGTCACCAGGGTGTGCCTCTGGGAATCTGCCCAAGTATGCTCCACTCCTGCCCCACTCCTGCCCCCTCTCTCTTTTGTCCTCCTTTTCTGCATGGAGAAAGGGATAATACTTGGTCTAGGTGGGTTTCAATTTGGCCTCATTTGCTTCTTGAAGCCCCTGTCGGTTCACAGGTAGAGGTGGGGAGGTAGGGCCCAGGGCTAACAGAGAAGCAGCTGCTGACACGCCCACTAGGTGAGGCCAGTAGTGCCTGGGGCCACCTAGGCTGCAGGTCAACCAACCCTGCAAGGTTGAGGGGAGGAGGAGGAGCTGCCTTTCTGTGGTCCACCACGGCCTCAGGAAACTGCAGAGCTTTGGGTCAAGGTGGTGACCCTCAGCTGAGAGGCGCCTGGAGTTGGGGAGCCTTAGAGTCACCTTCACCCAGGAGCAGCCGCTGTGACCCCTTAGGCTCTCAAGTCCCGCTTAGAGCCCTAAGCCGCCCAAGTGTGAGCCAGGGTCCTGGCAGGATGCAGTCACCCAGCCGGTCTTCAGGTGAGTGCGCCTTCCACACATGGGCACCCTGCCTGGGCGGGCAGAGCCTGGGCTTGCTGCTGGCACCCCGGTGTTGGGGCTCCCCTCTCTGTCACTTCCCCAGGAGAGCCCTGCCCCACCCTGGCTTTGGTGAGGATTCCGGGATGGAGGGATTGGCAGCTTGGGGTTCCTTCCGGGGTGCGGGCTGTGACTGCATTGTCACGTGTGGCTCCAAGGACTCAGAAGTGAGGGCCTGGCTGGTGGTTGAGCAAGCTGAGCTGCTGCTTGGGTCCCTGGCACTCCATAACAGAGGTCTGTTTGTGACTTGCTCCTTGCTGATGCTCCTGGGAAAGCAGTGGAGGATGACCCATGTGTGTGGGCCCCTGCACCCACATGGGAGACCTGGATGAAGCTGCTGGCACCTGGCTTTGACCTGTTGCAGCTGTGGTTGTTGTGGTCACATAGAGAGTGAACCAGTGAATGGAAGATTCTCTCTGCCTTTTAAAAAAGCAAATTGATTTATTGAAGGATAATTTTATAGAGAAAGTTATAATTTTTTTTTTAAAGAGAGAGAGAGGCAAAGGGAGATTTTTTTTTTTTTTTTATTATTACAAAGTCAGATATACTGAGAGGAGGAGAGATAGAGAGGAAGTGGAGCTGCCGGGATGAGAACCAGCAGCCATATGGGATCAAGGCGAGGACCTTAGCCACTAGGCCATGCTGCCAAGCCCGAGAAAGTTATAAATTTTAAAAAATCACAGGAAATCAAAATAAATGAGGCTGAGAGACTCTTCACCGTGTTGAAGTTTTATGGTCTGTGACCTGTTGCATGGACAGGCGGCGTTCAGCACCCAAGCTGGTAGTGCTGGCCGTGGCGCTGGGCTGCCTTCAGGAGGAGGTGGGGGCGCTGTTTGAAGCCGTGTGTGTTCTCTGTTCTTAGTCACCAAAGTAGGGTGTGGCTTTACAACACACCAGGCCTCTGACTCTGAGCAAAGCAGATGTGTGATATGGGGCGGCCCAGGCCTGTGGGTGGGCTGTGGGTGAGGGTTGCACCCCCCATGTCGGGGCACTCTGTAGCTGCCACGGAGATGCCCCCTAGGCCCCCTCCCAGAGCTGGCAGTACATTATGTCCCCCTTGGCCTCATTAACTCAGTACTTGGGACTTGAATCCCCCAGAAACCCAGTGGTGATGACCCAGGCTGGATCCAGCAAAGGTTAGCAGAGTGGGACTGGAGGCGGAAACAAGGAACCTAGAGGTTTGGAAGCTGATCAGTGGATGACCATGGGCCAGTGGCCGGGCTTCAGCGACAGCCAGGTCACCAAGGCAGAAGTAGGAACATGACTTCAATAGTGTTTGCAGGGCTGGGGTGTGTGTCAGGGTGCCCCACGTGTCTCACTCTGCTGGTGTGACTGCATGTGGGCTAATAACATTTTGAGGTGGAGAGGGCTGCTGTGGAGATGACCTCTGACCTGACCAGCTGACTGAGGTGGAGAGGGCCGCTATGGAGGTGACCTCTGACCTGACCTGCTGACTAAGGGCTGCTGTTGAGGTGATCTCTGACCCTGCTGATGCTGTGTAAGGTGGAGAGGGCTGCTGTAGAGGTGACCTCTGACCTGACCTGCTGACTGAGGTGGATAGGACTGCTGTGGAGGTGACCTCTGACCCTGCTGATGCTGTCTGAGAGCTGCTGTAGAGGTGACCTCTGAACTGACCTGCTGTCTTGAGGTGGAGCGGGCTACTGTAAAGGTGACCTCTGACCTGACCTGCTGTCTGAAGTGGAGAAGGCTGGAGCAGAGGTGACCTCTGACCTGCCTAATGCTAACTGAGGTGGAGCGGGCTGCTATGAAGGTAACTTCTGACCTCGGCTGTGACCTGTGGCCTGTGATCTCGTTCTCTATTGTACTGTGCTGATGGGCTGTGTGATCTTTGTGTTTGAGGTGTAGCACGTGTGATGCATGAATTGTGCATGTTGGCACCAGTGGTTGGAAGGTGGACAGAGGTGGAGTTGGAACAGCCTGGATTCCTCCCTGAGCACAGCGGGGAGCTGATTTTCCCAGGACCTGTGCCAGTCTGCTCGACGATGGCCTCGAGTCACAAGACTGAAGATGCATGCTCTGCCCCAATCTCCAGTCTGGGTGCTGCATCATGTGCAGTAAGCAAAATCCCATTGGCTAGCTCCTCGCCAGCAAGGGCCCAGTCAGACCACATTGCACACAGCGCACACTCAGAGCTCAGTGCTCCAACCAGACCCACAGCTTACCCTCCCTGGGAACCAACTGCCCCAGCATAGAGCCAAGCTCTTGCCTCAAGACACTGGTGGAGTCTCCAGGCATGGGGAGCACTTCTTCTCTGGACAGTCACGTGTGGGACGTGCCCTGTGCCCCTGCTGCATGAGCTGCTGGTGTGGGAAGCTGGCTTTTGTGCCAATGTGGCATGGGAGTGATGCAGTGTGATCGACAAGGAGATGCCCACCCTCCCAGGCTGGGATTTCGTTTTGTGAGGAGGGCGGGGGTGGAGGACGTATGGCCTCACCCCAGAGCTTGAGAATAATGAGCCTTTTTTGCCCTGCCCGGAGCGGGCTTACACTACCTCCCATGGCTGCACAGAACCGAGTTTGCAGAGGGGTGTCCATCCGCCTTGTTTCAAGGGCCCTGGGTTTACTTGCAGGCTCTCGGGAGATGCTGCCTGTGCTGGGCCATAGGGGTGGTGGGCTCGACTGTGCTGCAGCTGGTCTAGCTCCAAAGTCCCCAGTGACAGAGACACTTGGAGTAGTGGGAGGCCATCAGGAGTATGACACTGTGTGTAAAGGAAGTGCCCTCCTGTGTGTGGGGTTGGGTGCTGCTGAGCAGGTGGGAAACAAACTCCAGGCTCTGGACTGCTCCTGCACTGTGCTGGGCAGTGGCTTTGGAGGAGAGCCTGCAGATGTAGCTATGTTGAAGTCGCCATTCAGTCAGCTTACAAAAAGAGAGTGATATTCTAGAAGTGGTAAGTTGTCTCCTAGGAAACACCTTAAATGAGGAATTGGCTCCTCAAGCATCATTACCATGAGTTTAGCTGAACTTTTCTGTGGGTTTGCTCCTGGCATCAACAGAATTAGAGAGAGAAGGAGACTCCTGCCTCTGCTGGTTTACTCACAAAAGGACTGCAATGACCAGAGCCAATCTGAAGCTGGAAGCTTCTTCCTAGTCTCCCATGCGGCAGGGACCACAGCACTTGGACTGTTTTAAGCAGTCTTGCTTTTATCGTTGGGTCTCACCAAGTGGCAAGAGGAGGTCTCTCTAGTTTGTGGGTGAAGAAAGGGAGTTTCAGAGGCATAAGCCAACGGAGGTCTTGGTGTAGCCCCCAGAGGTGGGAATCCACAACAGGAGGCAGAGGACATGGGTGAGCGATGACTGCTCAGCCAGGTGAAGCTCGTCTGCATGCCTTGATTCAGCTGACACCCGGCCTAGCCTGGTGTATGAGCCACCCTGCTATGTCCAGATCCTGTGGGCCAGGAGCCCAGGTGGACATGGGGGCAGCTGGGTCCCTGCTACACATCCCAGGCTGATGAAGGCGTCCACATAGGTGGGGCTGGAACTGTCTGGAAACCTCTTTACTTGGATGCTGAGTCCCTAACCAAGATGACTTTAAGGATGGACTGGGCAGACCGGCTTCCTGTGTGGCTCGGGCCCTTCCAGTGCAAACGCTGCTTCCAAAGACAGTGACGGTGGGGCTGCATGTGTGTTCCCTTTGGGACAGCAGGCACCCTGGAGATGGCAGGAGCCCCTCAGTCACAGTTCTGGGAGCCCCGTGGTGCCACCTTGCTGGTTGGAGCTGCTGTGTGGCTGGTAGTCAAGGAGGAGGGGGCGCTGGGCCACAGGGGATGGAGTCATGGACTTTGGGCACCTCTCAGCAGGCTCCAAAGCTACCCCACCCACTGTCCACAGCAACTCTAACTGGGTCGATACCGATCTAGGACACATCAGCAGAACTGCCAGAAGGGGGTTCAGGCCTACGGGACGAGTTGTGCATCCTGGAGATAGAGCTAAGTTGCGGAGAAGTTTAAATACATCGTGGAGTAGTTGTGTTAACCCACACAGCCTTGAAGAAGTTGGCTCTGAAGGGGTTGTGAAGAAATGGGAGCCGGGAGGAATGCCAGGCCTGTGGGTGGGCCGCTGTGTCCCCGTGGGAGTTTAGCCGTGCTGTGCTTGGAGCACACCAAGTGCCGCTGGCCTGTGTCAGGAGCCCAAGGCACTGGCTGCTCTCAGGGTGTCAGCAGCTGGGGGAGGCTGGCTCCTGAGGCTTTGAGGGGGCCTGGGTTGGGTGCTATGTCTGCAGCCCTAGGTCATTTCCTGTGTGCCAGCGTGTCCACTGTTCTCTGCCCTGTCCCTCCCCTCCACTGTGTGCCAGCCACCTCTGCCTATGTCTGTCTTCCATGGCTGCTTCCTGACAGGCCCTCCTGAGTGCTATGGTCTCCTTCACTTGCATCCACGTTTGTCAGCTGTTCTTTGACTCACCTTTTCACGGTAGCTGGGGGCACCCCTTCTGTGATGTCCTGAGGGTGAGGTCAGCCCAGCCTGGGTCAGCTCCCACAGTTCAGCGTTTGAGGGAGCCAACAGTCTCACTGTGACTGGGGACCCCAGCAGCAGCCCCCAGGCCTTCTGTCCATGTCTTGCCCACTGGGCTGTGTCCTCCACTTGGTCCCATGTTAAACCTGGGCTTCGGGCCAAGGGTTGAGTCCTCATGATGAGGTGCAGCAGGCATTGGACCTGCCTCTGGGCTGCAGCTGGGTGATGGCCACTGAGCTGGGAGGCATGTGGAGTCGCGAGACCAGGATGCTTGCTTCTGGGATGCCCTCTGACGCCCCACACCTGACCTGAACCGCCAGGGCCCCCTGGTCCGCTGGCTGGCCCTGCCCCTGAGTGGTGGAGGAGCCTGACTTGAGGGCCCGTCACCATCATCGCCTGGGGGACAGAGGCTGTGTGAGGCAGAGCCAGTCCCCACGCCTGCCTAGGGCCTCTCCCTGGCTACCCAGAAATAAGGGGTGTGGGGACTGAGAGCGGCTCAGGGGCAAGTGGCATCACAGGGTGGATTTGGAATTAAGACTTTTATATCCATGTGCTGGATGTGCTGCATTTCCCAGGACCACTTTGAGGACCCCTGCAGAGTTATGGAAGGGCTTGGCCCAACAGGCAGTGCCACTGCATGTGCCCAGGCACAGTCAGCTCTGCTCTACACACTGCTGTGGTGCCTGCCTCCTGCCAGGCCTGCCACCTCCTCACCCATGTATTCCTTTTCTGGCCGGGTGCTGAAGCTGGCAGCTGGGAGCTCAGCTAAGGTCACCCAGCAGGGTGGCAAGCTGCGCCTCCAGCACTCAAGGCGTCATCCCTGTCTCCCAGGGCCTGCAATGGCCAGAACCCGGAGCCAGGACAAGCTCCAGTGGGCGAGAGAGCGTTAGTGGTAGGCTCAATGCCTGCCTTGTCATCTGTGTTTTTAGTGCAAATGCTTTTGGATGTGAAAACGAGGAATTTATCAAATGGCCTATAGTCTAGTATCTGGTATCTGGCATTAGTCTTGATGAGGGAAGGCAGGATCGGGGAGATGGTTGTACTGGAGGCTGGCTGGTTTGTGTTACCAGCACTAGATGCCAGCTAGTTGGGGTTAGTTAAACACTGGTTAACCAGCTGTACTGAGACCCTCTCCCTGAGTAGACTCCCCTACCCGCTGCGCTCTGCTTACTATTTTTCTTTCTTTTTAAGGCTTATTTTTATATATTTAAAAGGCTGAGCTACAGAGAGGAAAGGAGAAAGATCTTTCATCCGCTGGTGCACTCCTCAGATGGCTACAGTGCTGGAGCTGATCTGATCCAAAGCTGGGAGCCAGGAGCCTCTTCCAGGTCTCCCGTGCAGGTGCAGGGTCCCAAGGCTTTGGGCCGTCCTCTCCTGCTTTCCCAGGCCAGAGCAGGGAGCTGGATGGGAAGTGGAGCAGCCAGGACTGAAACTGGCATCCACATGTGATACTGACATTTCAGTGGAGGATTGGCATGCTGTAGCACGTCAGCCCTTCTGTTCTGCTTCTGGGAACATAAGATTGGAAGGAGCACATCGTGAAAGTTGCTCTAGAGAGGACCCCTCGGCAGGTGTGGGAGGATGGAAGAAGCGTGGGGCAGACCTGTCCAGCAAGGAGGTGGGGAGGGGTCAGGCTGGACGAGCAACTCCTGGTGCTCCTCCCAACCCCTTCCCCAAGATGTGGCTCCTCTGGACTCTGTGGCTTGCAGCAGCTGGGGCAGCGTGGGCCGAGCTCCTGGAATCTGATGGTTTCTGGGAGTGTGACCTCCCGGGCAGTTCTCTAGGCTGTCCGCACCTGCACAGCCATGGGAGCCAAGCTGGGGTCAGTGCCCCGGGTTGGGGTGTGTCGGGGGGAGGAAGGCTGGCTGCTGGCGAGAGCTGAGCTGTGCCTCTATAGGGCCGTGTTCCTGTGTGGCTGACACATGGTTGGTCGTTGGGAAGTTGGATGGTGGAGGCCCCAAGAGCCCAGTAAAGCTGGACTACTTCCTGCCGGGCCATTATCAGCTGTAATCCTGGGCTCTAGTGGGTTGAGAGTGACTACACCAGGGCTTGAGACGGCTGTCCAGGGTGCAGGTGGTGCCGTCCCCTGCTGTCCCCAAGTGGGCTGCACTTTCCCAGTCTCCCCGTTATGTCTCCAATGCCCACCTGATGCAGAGAATCTTCGTGAGATGTGCTTCAAGCAGGAAGCCGGTGAGACACCAGGAGCCATGGACATCGGCATTCTCTTGCCCTCCTTGCTGGTTCCCAGCCCTGCCCTGGTTGTAGTGTCTTGGACTCGGTTGTCCTTCTGGGCCTTCCATGGGGTGGTTTGTAGGCTCCAAGGGTGGTGTCCCAGCTGTGTAGGATCCAACTTCCAGGGTGACTGGAGCATGGCCAGGGCAAGGGACAACACTGAGTGTGTGGGGGAGCCATGCACGGGGTGCTGAACGGGTGGGTGTACAGCTCTATGACTTGCTGTTCCTCAAAACCAGCCCTCCCCGCATGTCCCCCCAATTCCCTGTTCCCATAAACGGCCTGGTGAGTCATACTTCTCACCTTTTGTCCTCAGCACAGGCTGGCACAGGGCGGCCACTCCAGTGTTTGCTGAACAAACCAGTGAGTTGTGACTCCAAGGACATGGTGGCCTTGGTGGCTGGGCAGAGCACAGCAGTGGGCAGGGCAAGTAGAGGTGGGCATGGTGAGGGCGGGGCCACGACTGTGAGCATGGCAAGATCTAGGGTGTTGCTGCATTGGTGGGCATGGCTACAGCGATGGGTATGGTCGCAGTGGTGTGCAGGACCAGTGGTCGGCCTGATCACAGTGATAGGCCTGGCTGCAGCAGTGGGCATGGCATGGTGTGGCTGTATCATTGGACAGGGCCACAACAATGGGTGTGACACTGAAACTGAAGTGAGAGATCTGATAGCAATGGGGTGTTGGGCTGGCGGCTACACCCACCGCTATTGCTTAGAGTGCAGGGGTCAGAGCCAGTGGCCCTAGTCCCAGGTAGAAAGGGTGTCCCAGGCGGAGGAGGGTGGTGAGAAGGCAAAGGGAGGAGCAAGCCCAGCTCCCAGGGCTGCGGCTCTGTTCTGTGGGTGGTACAGAGCCAGCACCCCAAGAGATTTCTGCAGCAACTGCACCTGCTGGAAGAGGAGCCTGGGCAGGCGTTCATGCCCTCCTCCCCACTCCCCCGGAGCGCTGAATGGAGCTGGTTGGGTTACGACTTAGAAAGGTGATCCTGAGAAGTACAGCTGGAGGCCGACCCTACCGGTCTGTCTGTGTGTCTGGGGACGGGTCTGTCTGCCTGATCTGAAACCCTGGGGGTTCAGTGTCAGGATCAGATCTTGAGCTGCAGATCATCATTCTGGCTCCATCCTGAGTTCCACATTCCTCTCTGCTTCTTTTGTCTGCCATGGGGGAATTTGCAGGCGTGTCCATCACGCCTTTTCTCCTGCATGTGTGGCCAACGGTCTGGACGTGAGAGAGCAGCACATTCCTCCCTGCCTGCATGTACACGTGGTCATTTTGGGGTGCTCGTGGTGCTGTGCGCAGCTGTGCAGTATACATCCTGTACCTGGGTACACACATGGGCATGTATGTGCATACATGTGACACACTGCACACCACGTGTACATGCTTGCACATACAGGCACAGGTCTTCCTGATGCGTGAACAGACTTAGTAGACACCAGGTTGGCCAGGCAAGACCGAAGTGGGAACATGATAAGTAGAGCAGTGGTTTGGCAGCTGTGGCCCAGGGTTGGGGTGCAGTGGGCACGGGTGCCATGTTCTCTGCCGACAGGAGGGCAGATGTGTTGGCACACTCCAGGTTGTGGGGGGAGCCAACCAGCCATGTTACCTGCTTTGTTCCTCATGGCCCTGCTGCCAGGGGGTTCTGTTGTCTTGGCCAGGAGGTTCTGTAATCATGGCCAAGAGGCAGGAGGGGGAGCTGGGATCTTTCATGCTGCAGGATGGGACGCTGTGATTCCTCCTGGACAAGGAGCTACACGTGTCCATGCAGTCTCTAACAAACGGCCACACGGGTGGGCGCTACCTCCACGGGGAGCCTCAGGCGGCATCCTGGCAACACCTGCCATGGTGTGGTAGGGAGTCCCGGGGGTCTAGTCACTCTGCTAGGTCTGTTGCTACTGCCTGCTCCTCTATCCCAACTGTAACTGGTGGGGGGCAGGGTGGTGTCTCTGGGCATGAGCCATTTCGAGCCCCATACCCCTGCCTCCGGCAGAGTCCATGACATCTGGGCGGTGACACTCTATGTCCTGTCTCTGCAGCCATTGTGGATGATGAGCGACTGTCTGCAGAGGAGATGGACGAGAGGCGGCGACAGAACATTGCCTACGAATACTTGTGCCACCTGGAGGAAGCCAAGAGGTAGGACTCAGCCCGGGGCACGGGCGAGGTGGCTGGGGGACTCTTGCTGTGCTTGGTGCTTTGGGCATTTGGCCAGCCTTGTGCCAGGAGGGCAGTGGCCAGGGTAGGCTGCACACCTAACTGCACTGGGCACACACTCAGGGCTGCACTTCCAGATGCTCCTTCCCTGTCTTGGTAGTCCCAGCTGGTGGGAGGAGAACCTGACAGGCTCTGCCAGGCAGGACCTGGAGAGTGTGGCAGCCATGCCCCGACCAGTGCTGTGTCCAGGCTGGACACCTCAGGCTCAGGGTCAGGCTCTCGTCTGGCTGTCTCCCCTACCCTGCGTGGTGCCCAGCGCCCAGTGCTCAGCAGGGCCACAGTGTAGGTGCCAGAGCCTATGGGTGGCAAGCATGAGGTCAGGCTCTGGACAGCAGTGTCCTTCTGTACCTGTGGGTAAGGTCGCTCTGGGCACCTGTCCTGCTGTGGCTGAGCTGGGATTCTCCAGAATCTCGTCAGAAGGACTGAGGGGCCCTGTCCTTCTTGAATGGATCTGGGGCTGAGCCAGGGTCTTGCTCCTGGGGGATGTAGGAGCTGAGCCAGGGCCTCATACCCGGGCAGGAGGGGCTGAGCCAGGGCCTCGTTCCTGGGTGCAGGGGATGGGTGCTCCCGGGGCCAGTATCCACTGCTGGTGAGAGATGGAGCTGGGAGTTTGCAGACCAGCATTCAGGGACACAGGTCCTAATTTGGTGTCAGCATTGTTCTGGGGCTGGGGGGCGGATTGCTCCAAGCTGCTGGGTGTTTGCGGGTTGCTTAATTTTCTTTAAGCTCCTGGATCAGGCCTGAGGGGTTGTAGCATGTCTGCGCTGCCCCTGCTGCAGCTGCAGGACCTAAACATGCCTCAAGCAACAACACTGTTGCTGAGACTTGCTGAAGGAGCGGGTGAGGGCTGTAGGAGGGTGGAGGTGAGTGAAGTGAGGAGTTCCTGAGGTGCGCACAGGGAAGCTGCTGAGGTCGTCATGGCTGTGGGGACATGATTCAGTGTGCTCACAAGGAGCCTGCGACGGGTGCCAGCCTCAAAGGGTCAGGCGTCCTTGTCTGAGCGTGGCTGCGAATTGTAAACTCATGACATGAGCAGAGATGGCCTGCGCTGAGGGCCCAGGGCTGCGTGAAGGAAACAAGGCCCCCCGGTTTGCCTGGAGGTACCCCTGGTGTCTTCTTCTGGTAATGATCTCTGAGCTACAACGAGATGGCAGGTCGATTAGACGTTGGGGCCTTTTTAGGTTCTAATGAGCGTCAAGTGTGAAGGTGAGTGGCAGTTCTGGCAAAGGGCTGGCTTCGTGGTCTGACCTGGTTTAGAGCTCGACATGTGAGTAGGCAGAGGGGTGGGCACACAGTGGAGAATCCTGGCCTGGGATGCTCCATGGCACCAGCCATCAGGGAAGTGCCAGTCAGCCACAGGGACACTGCCCTTCCTCCTGTCTGCCGGTGGTGTAGGTGAGGTGGGCAGAGACATGGCACTGTGAGCATCTCCATGGCACAGGCTAGGCCTTACCCAGCCGGCCCTACCTGCATACAGCCCTCCAGGACATGGGCACTGAGGTCAGCGTTGAGGGTGGAGCCAGACCTGAGCTGTGAGGCTGGAGCAAGGACAGGGCCTGAGGCCAGGGAGGAGCCCTGGCCTGGCACACTGAGGTTAGGCTGAGGGTACTTGGAGCCCTGAGGCACTGGCCGCCCTGCTGTCAGCCAAGGTTGGCCCAGGGACACGGCACTGGGAGATGAAGGTTTAAGTTTCACCCGTGTGGCTTCCATCCTTGGAATTCTGCTGGGCCAGTGCTGGAACTGGCTCAGTGAGTGTCCAAGCCTGCCTGGGCTATCTTCCTCAAGTACATCCAAGAATTTGTGGAAAGTGGGGTGAAGTGGGTGTGCTTTCTTGCAATGTGCGTGAGACGTGCCTGACAAGTTGGTCAGAGTGAGTATTTGAACCCCAGTGTCCTCTGGCACTGTGAAGCTGGCCTGCAATGCCAGGTCCTCCTGCAAATGGTGCTTTCCCTGGGAGAAGAAGTTACCACTCGGGGCTCAGGCAGGCACATGCTGGATGCCTAGGACACGCCCACCTTGGCCAAGGTCTGTCCTCTATGCTGTCCTGTGCTGCATCCCTCAGTTTTGGCTGCAGGGCTGGGAGGAAGGGAGAAGATGAACATTTCCTCAAGGGAGTGAGGGACAGGCTGGGGTCAGGGCTCAGGGGGGTGGACATGGCTTCTCTGCTCTCCTGTAGAACCTTCCAGAATCAGGCACTGTGATTGTTTCCCCAAAGACTCCATGTGAGGGGAGGATCTGCCTGGCCTGTGGTGTCACCAGCATCAGTTTTTTTCCTGTCACTAGCAGGACCAGCTGAGGGCGGCTGGGTTCTTGGCAATGGCTTGGTTAAAGCGGCTTGTAGCTGAGACGGAAAGCAGGGAAGACAACGTGGCTGTGGAATGTCCCGGGGCCGCCTTGCCAAGCTCCACACCTGCACAGGTGGCAGGAAGGGATAGGCCGGTGGGGGGGAGCCTGGCGCCTCTGGCCAGTCCCGGGGAGTGGAGGTGGTGAGTGCCTGTCTCCTGCCTCCCATACCCCTCCTCTCACAGGGCACTACCAGCCTCTTCCTCCATCAGCTGGGGGAATGAAGTAGCTCTGGTTTCACACCATGGCAGAGGAGGAAGCTGTGATGAGATGCCTGGGCCCTGGTGGCCATCTCTCCCTGGAGTGCTCTGTGTTCCTGTGACCTGTGAACCTGTGTTGATACAGTGCACACACATGTGTAACCACCAGTTCCCATGTATATGACACATTCACATTCATACTCACATGCTCACAGCCATGTGTGCTCTCATGCAGGCACACATGTGCTGCCCATGGACACACATGCAGGGCCCAGGGCACACTCCCTCACATGCTCACGTGTGCTGCCCATGGCACACATGGACTTGCACACACGGTCACATTTCCTCACATGTGGACTTGCACACACAACACACTGTCACACTTACACTGCACACACTCACACGACATACAGTCATGTGCCCACATATCTGTAAATGTGCACTAGCACACATTTGTACACATGTGCTCTTGCACACATGATGGACACACCACCTTGGCCCAAACCTGTATTTCCTGCAGCAGTGGCTCTGGTTTCTACGCTGCTGAGAGGATTTGTTTTTCATTTAGTTTGAGTCTTAAACTCTTAGTTTATGGAACTGTCCCTCATTCCAGGAGCTCCTGGCACCCCCTGAGTCCCTCATGTTTGGCCTGCATGCCAATAGCATCAGGCTTGGTTTGACTCCAGCGTGCACAGCACCAGTGTGGGGCTTGGCTCAGTGTGTCCAGCTCTCCTCCACCTTTGCTCTCATCCTCGGGTAGGCATGGCCGTTGACTGTGTTTCAGGTTTGCTGGGATGATGTCCCCTGTGTGGATGTGAACATGGCGGCATTCAGCCCACAGTACCCTCGCCCGCAAGACCGTGCAATCTTGGCCAGGGTCACTCTGTGCGAGATCTTTGGCCAATTGTGTAGGCTTTGGAGCTTCTGCTGGTCTTGGCAGTGGTACAACTCCCTGAAGTTTAAACACCAAGTGTTCCTGTAAAGGACCAAGCCTTGTCATGTCCTGAAAAGGGGCAATGCTTCTTCAGGACATGGTGTTCACCTATGGAGTGCCGCAGACTGAAGTCCATCTTCCTGTAAGGTGCGGCTGCCGTCATGAACCTGGTAATAAGGGAGCGTTCTTTCTGCTCGGCCCCTCTCTCCCCTGTGCTGGGCTCTTGTGTCACATGGGAGGCTCGGGTCCAGTGCAAGTGCTGGGGTATAAGGCACTTGGGTTCTTACTTGGTCCCCAGGATTCCTTGTAACCAAGTGCTTGGCCACATGCCAAGTCTGTCGTACCTCCTGCTGCTGTGGGTGCTGGGTGGTGGTTAGTGCAGCCAGCTGGAGTGGGGGGTGAGATCAGGGTCGCTCATGCACCCAGGGTCAGTCGTTTGTATCATGCTTGGTCAGTAGGTTTTGTCCGCAGCCTGGTGTGCAGAGGAGGCTGCAAAGTGAAGCTCCCTCCCCGCTCCCCTGTTGCCCACTGTGCCGTGGCTTCAGCCCTCCATAGGACCACCCCAGCCACCTCCAGCTCCTGTGTGCACCTGTAGCCTTAGGCGTGTGCTCACAGGCTGGGGGATCCCACCTGTGTGTGCCTGGCACCATCCTGGGCAGGCTGGGGTCCCTGAGCCCTGGCTGTGCAGACTCAGGCCAGAGACACCCCTCTACTCATTCTCATAGCTGACGGGGTGAAAGTGGGTGCGAGCCTGGCTTCCCGTGGGGCTCAGTGTTCCCCCACTGAGGGAGTGCAGCTGGGTGCCTGCCTGACCCCCGTGGGCTCAGTGTCCCCCCGCTGCATGACCAGGGGTGACTCCAGAGCCTTGTGGTCCTCACGGGGGGGAGCCCTGACTCCTGCCGTGTGCATGGGTGCAGTGGTGGGGCTGAAGCTTGCCAGTGCTGTGGCTTGCCTGGGCACTGTCGGTCTCTTGTCCTGGAACTACAGTGGAAGTGTAGGTGAGCAGGGATTGTCTGCCAAGTTGGAGTGTCCGGGGATGCCCTGCAGGTGCCAGTGACCAGGAGGAGATTAGTGGGAAGTCTGAGCCCAGACAGACACCTGAGTCCTTGTCCTCTTGCTGGCCACAGTGATTCCTGAGTGTTGGGCTCAGGGGCCCTGGACAGAGGGACATACCTTCTGGGTGGTCCCTGTGAGCTTTGTGGCGGGGGCAGGTTCAGGGCTGTGGGTCTGGGGTGGGTGTGTCCGGCTCTGGGTCCCCCTAGTTGTGAGGGGCTCTGGTTTCTGTGGCACCTCCTGAGGAGTCTCCAGTGGCACTTTGGGCCATGACTGTGGCCTCAAAGAAAGACTTTAGGTTCTGACAGAGGTTCTGCAGCTTCATGTTCATTAGACTGCTTTGGACACTTGAAAAATACGTCTTTATTTCTTTTTATTTGAAAGGCAGATTTACAGCAGGAGAGACAGAGAGAAATCTTCTGTCCACTGGTTCATTCCTCAAATGGTTGCAACAGCCAGAGCTGAGCCAATCCAAAACCAGGAGCCAGGAGCTTCTTTTGGGTCTCCCATGTGGGTGCAGGGTCCTCAGGCTTTGGGCCATCCTCGACTGCTTTCTCAGGCCACAAGCAGGGAGCTGGATCAGAAGTGGGATAGTTAGGACTCAAACTGGTGCCCAGATGGGATGTCAGTGTCACAGGAGGAGGCTTAGTGTGCTATGCCATGGCACCAGCCCCTTGAACACTTACAATTAGGCTTCTGAGCGTCACCTACAAAGAAGGAGGCATGGATAGTTGTAACTCCGGGACTAGACATCATCCGAGTGTGAAGAGCCTGGTGGCCCAGCAGGGAGGAGCCCACTCGTGGCATGGGCAACTGCTGCCCTTAGTGATTGGCAAAGGCTGGAGCAAGAGCGTGTGAGCAGGTGTGCTGGTTGTCCACACGAGAGAGAATGCCACAGAGAATCTTCTGGGAGGGCAGTTTGACAATAAATCACCATCTTTGGCGGCTCAGCAAATTCTTCCCCAAGAATGTTAATTGCCATGTTGTTTGCAGAGGTGGGAAGTGGGGAGCCACTTTCATGTCCTGCAGAGCTGACTGGTTAGTTAATTGATGTAAACAGGCGGGATGGATTTTCCATCCCAGATTTAGTGTGTGAAGCCACCTGGTGTGGCATGCTGCTGTTTGTGTCACCTGACGTTACTTTGTATCACAAAGAGGTGCACAAAGCAGATACAGTGTGGAAGGAATGAAGATTCTTTCTCCTGTGAGCTGTGGCCAACAGCATACTCCCCGTGGCCGTGGGCTGTTGTACAGTGTCCGAGGATGCTGGGAGCCGTCCTGGTGCCTCTTCCTGCCGTGAGCAGTGATAACAGTGCACTCCCCATGGGCGTGGGCTGTTGTACAGTGTCCAAGGATGCTGGGAGCTGCCCTGGGGGCCGCCTTCTGCACCTGCCACTCACCCATGTGTCATCTCCAGGTGAGCCCAGGAAGAAACACTAGGTGCTCCTCACCCCACAGTCCAGCAAACAGAGGCGAAAACCCTCAGGGCCCCTTGTTTCCTGCCTGAGAACCAAACCTGAAACAAACCTCAGGAAGGGATGGCTCACTTCACAGGGGAGGACGCTCTGTGGGTGTGGCTTCTTGCCGCCCATTACTGGTCCCCTAGAGGTCCCCATGGGTGAGCAGCCTGGGTGTGGCTGTGCTCCCGTCCCTGCAGACCACCCTTGCATCTTGTTCCAGGGGCAGCATGGACAGGACTGGAGGACAGCAGGGGCCAGTGCTGTGGTGTAGTAAGTTGGTGCCGGCGTCTCATGTGGGTGTTTGTTTGAGTTCAGGTTGTTCCACTCCTGATCCAGTTCCCTGCCGATGTGTCAGTAAAAGCAGTGGAAGATGAACCCAATCCCTGGGCTCTGCATTCACATGGGAGACCTGGAGGAGGCTCCTGGCTCCTGGCTTACATACCCAATGTGTGTAAGCTCTCTCTCTGCCTTCCCTCTCTCTTGCTCACTTTCCAAATAAAATAAGTTTTCTGACATGCATGACCCCTTTCTTCTGCTGTTGACGTGGTCTCCATGGTAAATTCTCGTTTCTGCAAATGTAAGTCACTTTGTTCCATTCCGATGCAATGCTCAGCGCCCAGCTTGCCTGTTTTCGGGGGTGCTATTTGGGTGCTTGGAGCTGGTGTCCTGGAGGGCAAGTGGCACTCCATGTTCCCGACTGTGTCCCCTTGGAGTCAGTGTCAGCCAGTTCCCTGGTGATGCCCAGAGCTCTGTGGGCACTGCAGAGGCCACGGTGAAGCTGCTGGTAGTGAGGCAGGTGTGCAAATTAGGGTGTTTGTGTGAGCTATGGCAGGCCAGCTGGCCACAGCCTGCAGCAGGGCCTGAGCGTGTCGGAGCTGGGTCTCTGCCATGCACAGGGGCTGCCTGCCATCAGCAGGGTACTGGATGGAAAGTGAACATCCACTGTGTCCCCTCAGCTGCACCCCTTCTCCTGGCTTCCTATGGAACAGCTGGGGTTCTGACCAAGTGGCCTGGTCTTCACCCTGGGAACTTAGTCACAGGGACCCTGCAGATGGGGAGTGGATTCCTGGGCCTCTCAGTGCTGAGTCCTGGCAGCTGGACTTCCTGCCTCTGACCGCTCTCCAGCTTTCTGTTGCTGACCTGTTGGAGATGACCTAGGCCCCGTGGTGTGGCACACCTGGACTGCGCTGTGGCCGCCGTGTGCCCAATATGCCTCTGTGCCAGGTGTGGGCATGTGGTCTGGGTCATCGTGCCCACAGGTGTCAGTATGCCCAGGGCAACACAGGGCAGGAGCACCACCAGAGCCTTCGTCTGGGTGGTGCTGAGGAGGCGCAGTGGACAGCATCTTGCACATGTGTGGGCACCGGCATGTCTGAGCTGGTCGGAGTGCCTACACCTCCCTTCTAGGACACATGTCTCACTCGGAGCCTGGAGCTTCCTTTTTCTGCCGCTAACCACCCAGGTGTACTCAGGCCCCGTCAGAGCCAGGGCACGGGTCATGTGTGCGCCCAGGGATTGGGTTGGCCCTGTCCCCTGATGTCCAGGAAATGTAGCACTGGGCAGCTATAGGGAAGTTGGTGTTTTGAGTGTCTGCATGGGCGGATTTGTCTCTTGTGTGCTTTAAAATCTCACACACCAAGTGCATTTCACCAAATTGGATTTCACTCGGTGCTCAGCAGGGCTCCCAGTACCAGAGAAGGAGGAGTTTGTAGGGACATCAGGGATTGCGTGGACGCTGAGGGTCGAAGGTCAGGGTGTACGGCTGTGCTGTATGGCCGAGAGCCCGGTGATGAGGGCCTGGCTTAGGTTTCTGACTAACCCTCTGGGCATTTGGGGAGTGAATGGCAGATGAGAGCTCCTTCCACGCCTTTCCCTCTGCCTCCAATGGATACCTTAAAGGTTTGTTAATTACAGAGAGAGAGAGTGAAAGATCTCCCATCTACTGCTTTACTCTCCAAATGGCCACAACATGCATGTATTGTGTGAGCACCACAGAGGCATGTAGCTGTGTCACCACTACATGTATGTGGTACATAGACACCACACGTGTGTCATGTGATCACATGACCATAATCACCACTACACGTATGTGATATATGGTTGCCACAAGTGCATCATGTGATCACAACATATGAGCATAACGACACCTACATGTATGTGGTGTGCAATCATGTGTGTCATGTGATCACAGCACATACGATCACATTCACCACTACATGCATGTGGCTCGCAATTACCACGTATATGTCATGTGATGCATTGTCATAGTTACCACAACATGTATATGGTATATAGTTACCACATGTGTGGCATATGATCGCAGCATGCACGATCATAATCACTACTACATATATGGTGTTTTGCTGCCATACATGTGTCATGTGATCACAACACATTACCATGATCACCACTACATGTGTGTGATGCATGACCACCACATGTGTGTATGTGATCACAACGTGCATAATCCTAATCACCACATGTCATCGTACGTGTCATGTGATCACACCTTATCATAATTACCATAACATGTGTGTATTGCATGAGCACCATGGCAGCATGTAGCTGTGTTAGCACAACAGCATTTACATATTTTGTATCTGTAGTCACACATGTATATTGTATAAGCACATTTGTGTATTGTGTGACTACCATGGAATGCATGTATCATGTAATCAACCTAAGTGCATTATGTGACCACCAGTCTACATGTGACTGTGACATCACATCACAGCGTGTGTGTATTTACATAATCACCACGTGTGACTCCTGTGCCCACAGCATGCATGTGCCCTGTGATCTCACATGTTGTTTGATATCACAGTATACAGTGCACATGTGACTGTGGTGGGACACAGAAGGACTGCCTACTCCCCAGTGTCCTTGGCCACCTTTCTGCCCCTCCCCAAGCTCTGCTTCTCCAGGGTATCTCAAGGGTATCACCAAGTGTATGACCTGTAGGGCCTGAGAGTTGAACTGGGATGCAGGGTGCCAAGACACTGGGAGTAGGGGGTGCATAGTACCAGCGTGTGCCACCTGTTTTCTGGGGCTGGTGGAGCTTCGACAGCCATGAACCATGCTCTCCAGTCCTGGTCACCTGGGAGAATGGTGATTTCCCTGGAGGGGGACAGGGTGTAGGGGAGGGGCATACTGTGCATGTGTGTCCATGTATCAGTATTTCTGTGTCAGTGTTTGCTTGCATGTGTCCACGTGTGTCCACCATGCATGCAGGACCATCTGTGTGCAGGTGTGTCTGTGTAAGTGTGTTCACATGTGGCACCTGTTTGTTGGTATATATGTCAGTGTGTGTGCATATGTACCTGCTGTGTGCATACATGTTGGAGCTCATATGTGGTCCATGTCTGTGCACAATGGTGTGTGTATGTGTCTGTGTGCACAAGTACCTGCTGTACATGTGGGCATGTACCTGCTGTGTGCACACATGCTGGAGTCACATGTGGTCCATGTCTGTGCACAACACTGTATGTGTGTGCACGCACATGTACCTGCTGTGTGCACACATACTGGTACATGCCCACATGTGGTCCATGTCTGTGTACATTAGTGTGTGTGCACATGTACCTGCTGTATGCACACATGTCAGAGCTCACATGTGGTCCATGTCTGTGCACATCAGTGCTTGTGTATGTGTGTGCAGGTGTGTGTGTGTGTCCGTGGGGATCTAACAGTCCTTCCACCACACCGTAGTGAAGCCTCAAACCTGGGCTGTGTCTCCCCTTGCTTTTCCTGAATCATTGTGGCTGTGTGAGCTACTTCATCTTCCCATGTGAGGTTGTTGTCGGCCAGACTGTTCCTTGCAGACAGTTCTGCTAGATTATGCAAAAGATGCTGGGACTGGACCTTGCTGTATCTCCGAGAGTCTGCTGGGCTCAATAGGGTTGTGAGGATCCCACTGTCTGCAGAGTGGGGGTGTCCACTGATGGTGGTCCATTGGTGGTCCTGGGTGGCCTGGGTGCCTGTTGGAAATCTGACGACAATGAAAGGACAGAGGGAGAAGTCCGCTTTCCATTTTTCACTACTATGGGCGGCCAACCCTGTGTCCACCCGGGCCTGGCAGTGGTGAGTCCTCCCCTGGACCCCGGGAGCAGGCAGGCCCCCACCATGTCTGTTGTCCTTTCTCTTTCCAGCTGCAGTTGTTGGCAAAAAGCGAGCGGAGACTGATTGGTAATGGATAGAATTAGCTCTGCACTCAAACAATAGAAAACTGAGTCATAAGTTCAGTCTTCGTGAAATGCCTCCAAACTTTTGGAAAATGACTCATTTTTCGGCAGCGTCCACTGCAAAAATTTGCCAGAAAGTGATCTAACTTGGATGAGCTAGGGTATCTCCACGGGCTTGAGAGTCCCTGCAGGGAAGACCCCAGGTGTGGAGTCGATGGCCTGGGGGTGCGGGGAACGCCTGATGCTGTAGCTGGGTTCCTCCTGGGCGCTGGCTGGGTCAGGCGCCAGACACTGGGCACAGGTGATCCTCAAAGTTCCTTCTTGAACTTGGGATGCAGCATTTCCGGCCCTGTTGGGCTCGCAGCCACTCTGTGGAGTGCCTGGTGTCACCGGAGGTGCCTTCCAGAGAGCTGCTTGAGCCCAGCTCCTCTGTGGGCAGGGAGGGGCCACTGTCTGTCCCCCAGCAGGTGGGACAGTCTGAGTCCTCAGAGACCAGGAGCTCTTGGCAGGCAGCTCTTGGGAGCCAGCTCCCAGGGAGCCCCGGGTCGCGCTCACCGCAGCTGTGCCAGAGCGGCCGGGCCAGCCGCCAGCCTGTGCACAGCGGGGGCCGAGGCGTTTCACTTGGCTGCTGACGTGAAACCACGAAGGATTTCTTTATTCAGAGTCAGAAAAACCAGTGTTGAACAAGCCAGGAGACAAGATGATGTCACTGCTGGATTGAGTTGAGTACGTGAAAGCTGGAGTCTGTTCTCATCTGCGTGTGTCCTGGCTGCAACCGAGAGCAGGTGCGCACAGCGGCTGGGCCTTGTTCAGCCATGTCCTGCTCCAGACGTGTGGTCTTGTGTGCTCTCCATCCTGGTCTGCTGTATCAAGGATGCCCTAAGGCTCCACACAGAGACCACCCCAGCCTGGCTTTCCTCTGTGGGTCTGGGCTAGGGGAGAGCAAAGTCAGTGATCTCAGGTGCTAGAAACATAAGGGGGACTTCACCAGGCAGGCAGAGGCCATCAGCTGCATCCATGGTCCCTCTGGCTGTGTGTCCTAACGTTTTGAGGCGCGGGGTTTGGTGTGTTTTGTCCTTTGCTGGTAACGAGTGTCTCCCATGGGCGTCACTGTTGGACAGTGTTGTGGTCTCTGATAATGGTGCTTTTCAAGTCAGCGTAACAGGAAGCTGGCTGTGGGCCCCCATGTTGGAACCTGCTTGGGGCCAGGAAGCAGGGCAGGGGTTACCTTTGTGCTACGTCTGTCACTTTTCAGAACTCTGGGAGGGAGTCACGGAGCAAGAGAAGCAGGGCTGTAGGAAGCTTCCGTGCACACACAGGAGGGAGCCTCAGACAGTCATGGGAAAAACTGTCAAAACGGTGTCCCAGCTGGCAGCTGAGGTGCCCACCTCCCACGGTGGAGCACATGGGTCCACTCTGCCCTGGCTCAGACTCCAGCGTCCTAATCCTGGGAGGCTATGATGAGAGATCACTCTTGGCCACTGCCACACACACAGGAGACCCAGATGGGGCTCCAGCTCCCGACATCAGCCTAGCCATTTCCACAAGTTGGGGAGTAAATCAGGAGATGGGAAGATTGTCCTCTCTGTCTCAAGTACACGACCGTCAGAAATTTCCATTTCTATTACTGCCAGGTTTTTGGAGCCTGTGCATGCTCCTTTCCTAGGACCATTCTGCCTACCCCATGTGCCGGGAAATGGTCTAGTCTGGATGGATAGATACACAGTGCTGGTCAGCCTGGCCCACACCAGGAACTCCATCCGAGCCCAAGCACTTAGACCATCCTCTGCTGTTTTCCTGGACATTAGCAGAGAAAGGGATGGGAAATGGAACAGCTGGCTGTGCCCACAGATGTGCACGGAAGCTTCTTGGCTGAGGCTCCCCTGATTCCGGGGCCATGGCTACAGGAGGTGGCCAATGAGATGTTCACAGCTCAACGCCGGGCTGGACTGCAGAGAGCAGAACTTGTGCCAGGAGCCAGCGTTGTGGTACCATTGTTTCCTGCAATGCCAGCTTCCTATATTGGAGCATCAGTGTTACTCCATTCCTGATCCAGCTCCCTGCTTATGCACCTGGGAAAGCAGTTGCGGGCGACCCAAGTTCTTGGGTCCCTGCACCTATGTAGGAGACCTGGATGGAGCTCCAGGCTCCTGGCTTCTCCCTAGCTCTGCCTGTCTGTCTGGGGAGTGAGCCAGCAGAAGGAAAACCTGTGTCTTTATCGCTCAGACTTCCAGGTGAAAAACAAGAAAGTCTTTAAGCACCTAGAAGCTGCCTGGTGCTGGGCTGCGGCTGTTTGTGCCACTGGCCCCATGCAGCCTGTGCCGGATGACCTATGAGGAATAGGAACTCATTGTCTCAGAGCCCGCCCGAAGGCCACCTAAGAAGGCCTGTTCGAGGACTGCTTCCTGCCTGTGGCCTCCCCCAGGAGGGTCAGGCTGACCCCCAGGCCTCCTTGAACCTCACCCCAGACCACCTATGCCACCACCTGGGGGTTCAGGAAGCCCAGTCCAGGGCAGGTAGGTAACAGCACCCATTGTTGTACGTCTCTGAGCCATTGCCCGTGTGTTCATGCACAGTAATGCTTGTAACTGTGTGGGTTGCAGACCATGCAAACTGTAATGAAGGGAGACGGGGTGGGGTCGTCAGGCAGCACCCGAGCAGTGTTCCTTCAGAACCCCGCCCTGCATCTCAGGTTCAGAGCTCCCAGCAGATTCATGGCTATTTGCTCCCGAGCAAGAAGTTTTTATTGAAGCATTTTCTGTTTGAGTCTCACTTAAGACTTTGTGGAGACTTAGTTCATTAGGTCTGTCTCATATATGTGTGTATATGAGGATTTATTTGCTTATTTGAAAGGCAGAGCTTCAGAGAGGAAGAGACCATCTCAAGGCCCTCACCTGCCTGTTGTGTGACCTCAGAACTGTCCCCCAAGCTGCCCAGCAGCCGAGGCCTTCACACTGAGGTTGAGGGCATAACTGTGTTGGCTGCACCTGCTAGCAGGCATCGTGTCACAGAGACACGTTGGATTTGGGGTACCTAGAGCTGTGTCTGGGTGAATGTGGGGACTTCAAGTGGGTGTTTGTATAGGTCGCCTGCTGAGATCCCAAAGGGGATCTCAGTGCCTGCCCCTGCTGCAGCCTGTTCACTCCGAGTCCTCTGGGTGCCACCCACAGCTGTCCACGGTGGTGTGGGAGAGGCCTCCAGGCCTGCGCTGGACAGTGACATTAAACACTGAGGAATTCCAGGCTGCAGCGGCTGGCGGGTCGTAGTCCGCGCCTCTTGCTCAGGCCTCGCTTTCTTCCTATCTCAATCGCGCTTTGTCTGTGCTGAAGGTCAGGCCGCGGGACCAGCTGTTCCTTCGAGTCTCGCCGGGGAGGGTGGGCATGTGGACTGTGCCATGTGTCCTTGCCATGTAGACATGCAGCCGCCACAAGGTTGTACCCCACACACATCAGGGTGTAAGCAGAGTCATCTCAGGCAGGAGTCTGGGGGACGTTGTTCTGGGGTCACTGTCCCCTGCTCCCCGCCCCCATGGTGCCCCATCTCCCCTGTGGGCAGCGCCAAAGCGCATCTGCTCTGAGTGCCTTGTGGCTTTGGTCCTGCAGATGTATGGGGGTGGGGGTACCTGGAGGAGGGCCGGGTGTGGAGAGCAGCCACCCAGCCCTACTGACCTCCATGGGCCTCAAGGCTCCCCTCAGCACCCACACCCAAGTCCAGCTCAGAAGTGAGAGCTGGTCTTGTGTCCATACCAGACGTGACACCAGGCCCATGGTTCTGGACAGGCCTGTGCCCTGCAGGCTGGGGACTGGACCTGCTTTACAGTTTAGCCAGCTGCCTGTGAGGAAGGGGCTCCTGCCTGCCCTCCCAGGGCCCACAGCTCCCCTCACTCCCTGGGATTCCACCGGGGAAGCTAGGGTCTGTGCATCCTACAGTCCATCCCACACTCTATCTTCCCGTGGCTTCCCCCGTGACTATTCCTCATGGCTCTCCCCGTGGCTCCACCGTATGACCCCTCCATGTTGCCTCTTCCCCATGGCTCCTCCCCATTGCTCCTCCCAGTGACTTCTCCTGATGGCTACCCATGGCTGCTCCCTGTGACTGCTCCCCGTGGCTCCTCCCCGTGGTTGCTCCCTGTGGCTCCTCCCGGTGGCTGCTCCCTGTGGTCACTCCCTGTAACTGCTCCTCATGGTTGCTGCCCGTGGTTGCGCTTCTTCATGGCTCCTCCCTGTGGCAGCTCCCTGCAGCTGCTCCCCGTGGGGTCTGGATGAAGATGCTGCCTAGTCGACTTTTTGAGGCCACAGTCGGCTTGGGTTGTTCCAGTTTACACAAATAAAGTAGGTGACACCACAGCCTGACAGCCGTGTTCTTCCCGGCCACATAATTCCCCCACTACCACTTCCTCTGCCCTGGCCACTGTGACCCCCAGAACATGGGCCTGGCCAGTGGACCTGGTGGAGAGGCACTTTTGCCTTGCACCACATGAAACTGCTCGGGTCTGTCTGCTAGGCGCTTGCAGGTCCCGCAGCTCTGCACTGGCAAATGTAGATGCCACCAAATCCAGGGCTGTAACCTTCTGGGTTTCTAAAATGACTTTGTAATTTATGTGGAGGGCAGAGTCACACACACATCTTCCATCCACTGGCTCATTTCCCACATACCTGCAACATGCAGGGTGTGGTCAGGGCGAAGCCAGGACCTGGTGCTCCATCCAGATCTCTCAGGTGTAGAGCCCAAGCTTTGAGCCAGCACTACTGTTTTCCCAGTGCTTCAGTGGGGAGCTGGACTAGAACAGGAGAAGCCAGCACCAAGGCCAGCCCTGCCCCGAGGGATGCCAGCATCTCAAGTGGCTATTTGACCCATCACAGCACCATGCCCAGTGTCCATGGGTTCTGTTTGGAGTGTGTGCTGAGTTGCGGCTCAGGAAACTAGTCAGGAGCCCTAGGCAGGCGGGGTGACAGCTCTGGGATGTTTAAGTCCTAAGGGTGATAACTAACCCTGCTCTGGGCACTGGCAAGGGGCCTGAAGACCCACCTGCCTTCCCACACCTGCCTGGTGCAGGATCCAGCCCTATTCCCTGAAACCTGAGAACCTGCAGGGGAGTTGGTTTTCTGACATGGCTCCTGTTCCCTGAACCCCAGGTGATTCACCTGGCCTGCCTTGCCCTGTGTGTGCCCTGAGACTCAAGAGCTGTCTCAGCTGAAACAGCAGCCCGGTCTCTGGGCTGCCCTCACCCCCAGGGTTCCTCTGTAGCCTTCTCAGTTCCCAGAGCAGGCTCCCTGGGGAGAGCACTCAGCACCAAATCAGCCCCCACTTAGGGGCCTCTGACCTGTGGCCCTGGTTGTGTCCTGGGCTCTGTCCTGTGGCCCTGGTTGTGTCCTGGGCTCTGTCCTGTGGCCCTGGTTGTGTCCTGGGCTCTGACCTGTGACTCTGGTTGTGTCCTGGGCTCTGTCCTGTGGCCCTGGTTGTGTCCTGGGCTCTGACCTGTGACTCTGGTTGTGTCCTGGGCTCTGACCTGTGACCCTGGTTGTGTCCTGGGCTCTGACCTGTCATCCTGGTTGTGTCCTGGGCTCTGACCTGTGGCCCCGGTTGTATCCTGAGCTTGCTCCCTGCTTAGCATCCTGTGTCCCCACATCTGTCTCTGTGGTGTCTGCCTCCACTGTGCATCGCTGCCCTGGTCCAGCGGCTTCCCCTGGGGCTTGGCACTGACAGTCTGGGACAGGGCTATTGTATTTGTGTGAACTTCCTCTCTGCCTGTCTGGATGAGCGCAGCGCTGGGGGCCTGGAAGATGCTTGTCTGCCGAGTCAGCCCCCTGTTAGCTCCACAGGTGCTGAGGGAGGAGGCCCCATGACCAGTGTTCACATGTGTGGTCCTAACCGGGCCGTGTGGGGCCCTGGCTGCCCTCTTCCCGCTTACGTGACCACTCCCCTGGCTGGCAGCCACCAGTGTTCCGACTGCAGTGGCTGGTGGCCGTGAACAAACTCAACTCTCAGCCCAGGGCTGGCTCCTGCACACTGCCTGCAGGGTTCCTGGCAAGGGCAGGAGGTCTCGATGTCTGTGAGGGTGAGAGCTGAGAGGGACTGGGCGGGCAGGGCAGGGCTAAGCCCAGTGCCTCTCAGCGTGGGTGAGCAGGTGGCCATCTCATCCACCACCATGAAGTCAAGGCTGTGGAGGTGCACCGATGTTGCCACCTCATGTAGGAGCTGCTCGGTGAGCCAGGGACAGGGAGGGGCCGGGGCTCAGCAGGGTGGACTGGCCAGAGCTGCATTGGAGGACAGTGCCAAGCGTGAAGGACGGTTCGGAATTCCTGACTTCAAAGCTGTCGCTGGGCTCTAAAAGTCTCCACCGCTGTCCATGTCTTCTGCATGGGGTGAACTTGGGGTACTAAGGCTTGTGACAGGGGAGGGGTGACCCTGGGATACTAGGATCTGTGATGGGGGTAGGGGTGGCCCTGGAGTACTGGGGCCTGTGACGGGGTAGGGGTGGCCCTGGGGGCCTGGGGCCTGTGATGGGGGAGGGGTAGCCCTGGGGGACTGGAGCCTGTGACGGGGGAGGGGTGGTTCTGGGGGCCTGGGGCCTGTGATGAGGGAGGGGTGGTCCTGGGGGACTGGGGCCTGTGACAGTGAACTTGAAGGGATTATGGTTCTGTTCATGACCTGCAGCCTCTGCATGTATGGGATACAGCGACCTGCCCCCGTGACCCAGGTCCCAGGCCGTCCTAGCATCTGCTCCTAGTCCCATGTCTCGTAGTGTCCCATGTCTCCTAGTCCCACATCTCCTGCAGATCTTCCAAATAAACTGGGAGAGACTTGGATGGCTCTTCTAGGAGTCCAGGTTCCTCCTGCAGAGCCCAACAAGGTCCCAGGTCCTCACTGTGCAGCCCCATGGGGTCGATGCCTTTGTCCCTGACATGGTCAGCAGGACACAGTCCGTCTGCACACCTGGCTTGGCCCCTTCCCTCAGCTGCAATTGGGGCAGTGGGCTCAGCGCCTTGGCTTCTGCCGTTCCCACCAAGTTCCAGTCCCCTGCAGCATTCCACTTGTCCACCAGTGGCATTGACAGTTCTGTGTCGGTGCTGTGGCGGCATTGGCCTTTCCCGAGGGCTGTGATCCCTGACCAGGCTGTCATCTCTGCAGGTGGATGGAGGTCTGCCTGGTGGAGGAGCTGCCGCCGACCACAGAGCTGGAGGAGGGGCTCCGCAACGGTGTGTACCTCGCCAAGCTAGCCAGGTTCTTTGCCCCAACGATGGTGTCAGACAAGAAGATCTATGACGCGGAGCAGACGCGCTACAAGGCAAGTAGGGCCCCCGCAGCCTGGTTCCCTGCCTGTGCGGGAGAGGGTGGAGGTGAGGGCTCACTACTGCCTTCCCACGTGCCCCTGCAGGCCAGGAGTGTGTGGGTGGGGCTCCCCAGGTGGCTGCAGCCCTGGCCTGCCCTCCTGGTCAGTTCCCCGTGGTAGTCCCTGGTGTGGGGAGCGCAGCAGCTTCCCACCAGGCTGTGTCCCTGTGGTACCTGGACCTTTATGCATGCGCCTGGGTGAGCTCCCCACCCTGTAAACACAGGCAACTGGGAGGAAAGCCTGAGACCTGCTTGCTGTTTAGTGGGGACAGCTGAAGATGCACACGTGGCTGCCATCTGGTTTGGGGTTAGCCAGGTGGAGGGTCTGGGTTGGTGATTCCTCAGGTCGCTGTTGGTTTTTGGTTTGTGTTCCAGGCTGTGGTTAGGTCTAGGGGCTTGCACTGAGTGGGTGCTGTGGTTAAGGTTTAGGGTTTGGATTAAGGTTAGTATTAGACTTAGGTTTGGGGCCTGGGCTAGCATGAGCATGGGATCCTGTTAGGTGCCTGTGTGCCTCTCCAGGTAGACTTGGAGGCTCTGCCCAAGCTTGGCCCATGGCCACTTCCCCCTCCCAGAACTGTATACCAGGATGAATCTCCGTCTTGGCAGCCGGATCCTGGGCACAGCCAGCTGTGTGGGCCGATGGTGGACAGGTCAGGCGGCAGACTCCCCCCTTTATGAGTCTGTGTCATTGTCCATAGGGAACTGTGAAGGTGGGAAAACCCTTTTGTGCAGGCAGTGGGTGTGGAGGTAGCAGCCAGGACTCCAGAGATGCGCAGGAAGCGCTGTCTGAGTGACCCCCACCCCTGCACCCTACCAAGATGTCTCAATTCCCTGCCTTGAATCTCAGCGACTCATTTCTATTGCCATGGCTGTGGTGGCAGCAGGGGAGGGGGGCATGGTGGTGCTGGCACCCATGTGGACTCGGAGCAGAGTGTGAGAGGAGGGGTCTCCTCTCCCACAGGCAAGTACAGTGGTGACCAGGGCACGAGACCCTCAGGGCAGCCAGGCGAGGGTCCGCCCAGATGCCTGTGAGCAGCTGTGAGGGAGGGGCCTAGAGGCAGTTGCAGGCTAGGACAAGGGATCCCGTCCCTGGTGCCGGGGCCCCCAGAACAAGGGCGGTGTGGGTGGGAACTGCCGTCTGTGCGTTCCCTGCCCGAGACTTTTCCGGTGTTTTCTGTAGTTGGGGTGCTGCCATGCCTGGTGCTTCTGGGAGTGACAGTTGTTCTCGGTGAATGACCCAGTCTACCCCAGGTTAAGCTGAGGTGACTCGACTGTGACCGCACCTGTGTCCACACTTCTATAACTTCAGCACTGCAGTGGGCCACACGTCCTAGACCAGGAACATTGGATCCTGGGCCTGAGGAAAGGCTGCGGGGTCAGTGGATAGCAGGGGCTCTCCTGACCCGAGGCCCTGCCAGGTATGTGCCCAGCAGGCAGAGTCAGTGAACCTCACTGCGGATCTGCAGGGGCTGGCCTGGCACGCGGGGTTCCTGGAACAGGCCGAGGCCCCTGAGCTTGGCATCCAAGGTCCCGGGGTGTGCTGAGGCCCTTGAGCCTGGCACCCAAGGTCCCGGGGCAGGCCAAGGCCCCTGAACTTGGCACCCAAGGTCCCAAGGTGTGCCGAGGCCCTTGAGCCTGGCACACGGGGTCCCTGGGAGGATGCGTGTTCTTGAACCTTGAGCGTGCGGTGTTGGCTGACAGCTTTACCGTGCGTGGACACTCTGGCCCTTTGTTGATGTAGGGACAAGAAGCTGTGTGCTCTGGCCCTAACCCCTTCTGTTGGCCACGCATGGTGGCTGCACATGTTGTCCCAGCGACAGGGACCCCACGTCCCCTCTCTGCCCTGGTCTGCTCCATGGTGGGAGCTGGGTAATGGCTCTTGGTTGGAGAGGGGAGAGTAGATTAGGGTCAGCCAAAGGCCCTCCCTGTTCCTCTGCTGCTCGGTACCTGGGGTCTGACATCCCCCTAAACATGGGACACAGACCTCCTGCAGAGCCGTCTGTCTGTGTGTGGAAATCGGACACCTGGGCCTGTCCAGACGACTGGGCCAGGAAGCATCTCTTGGCCAGGGTCCCAGGAATCCCACTCATAGCCAGTCACATGCAGCTGATTCTAGTCTTAAACCAAGGCATGTGAAGTGTGGCTCTGACAGGGAGGACTGACATGATGCAGTGTGAAGAAGTGGTGGGGAGACAGGATGGAGCTGACCCAGGGCGGGAACACATGCAGGCAGAATGTGCCGATCCACATGGTTCTCGTCAGGGGCTGGCCTGCGCCAGCTCCAGCTGGAGAGGCCGAGTGGCAGTCAGTCTCTACTCGGGAGCTGCGGTCAGTATGTGAGGCAGAAAAGAAAGCCAGGTTCCTGACATGTTGCAGCGGGGGTGGGGGGCTCCTCGGAGAGGAGTTTGCTGGGAAACTAGGAGAGCAAGAAGAGCGGGTTCTGTGTGCAGAGTCAGCACCAGGGGCAGGAGGAACACAGGGACAGCAGGGGGCTTCGTGGGAAGAGGAGCCCGGCCAAAGCCAGGAGGCTGTGAGACCTCAGCAGGGGGGACAGTGCAGGCAGGGAGGCGATCATGTGTGACAGTGTCTCAGTTTCCTGACTTCATCTGGCACGCACGGAGCCATGGAAGGTTAGTTAGAGATTCAGGGTTCAGGCCGCAGACCTCACCAGAGTGAGCAGCAGCAAGGGTGCAGGTGGGGACAGATCTGGTGAGCAGATAATTCAACCCTCCTGACAGGTGCATAAGCAGGAAGTGCATGCGCTAAGAGGAAGTATAAGACAAGAGATTGCATAAATCAAGAGGAAGTTCAAGCAAGAAGCGCATAAACCCACAGGAAGTGCAGGCAGGAAGTGCATTTGTACAAAGAACATAGCCGCCAGTGGGGAAGCAAAGAGTAGATTCTGGAATGGAAACGAGAGGAGGCTGTGAGAAAGCTGCTGGGGGTGGGGGACCCCAGGAGATAGCCTTGATTCTGACAGGGCAGGGGCTGTGGGGGTCTCTAAGCATGCTTGGCCATTTTCTGCTGCTGTCAGTCTCCCAGACTGGGAGCTTTTCCAACGACAGGGGTTTCTGTAGTTCTGTGTTGTGACTTGGTGTCAGGTGTTGTGACACAGGTTGTCACCTGTTGTGTCAGGTGATGATGATACAGGACAGGCCATCAGCTCTGTCTCTTCCTCTTCCTGCAGTGGCACCCAGCCTTCTTGAGGACACGTCCAAATGCCCAGATGTGCATTTGAGGTCAGGTGTGACATGTGGATCCGGGAGACACATTCAAATCAGAGTGAGGATTCCAAGCCAGCTGGTACGGACAGGACAGAGAGGACAGTCCAGGTCATGGTGTAGAGAAGACTCTAAGATAAAACAAAGGTCTAGATGGGGCCTTAAGATGCACAGCCTGTGGTGCTGTAGGTGCAGTAGGTGAGCCTTGCACAGGGCCAGCACAGGCGAGGTCACTGGTGGGAGTGGCAGAGTCCAAGTCCTCCAGAGTCCACTTTGCCACTGATGCTGCCAGCCTGCCCTTCAGCCCAACCTGGGAAGGGAGGTGACCTGCACCCTTGATAATCCACCTGCAGCAGTGGGCACCAGGAACGGACAGTGACTGTGGGCGGCAGCAGGGGCAAGGGACTGAGTGGCGTGGTTGGCTTGCAGTCAGAGCTGCCAAAGGGAGTGTGCAGCCTGGGCTCAACGCTCATGCCCGAGTTGACCCACATGTAGAGTAGGTGCCTTGAGACATGCTGGCCCTTTCTGAGCTGTTCTGTCATACTGGAACACTCTAGGAAGCTGGCTTTGTTGGTCCTAAGTGGCCCTGTACAACCTTCGTACTCAGCCCTTGCACTGCTCAGCCATGGAAGATCCAGTACTGGGGAGAAGTGAGGAGGTGGGCACGAGCCAGCCTTGGCTAATTGGGCATGTGGGCTGATATACATGTCTAGTATTGGGGACAGCAGACTGGGTTCCCACGACCCTGACAGATCAGAGTTGGAACCTGTTGATGCCCACGAGTCTGGGGACGCACTACCACCGTGTGGTGTCTGAGGTCCTAGGCAGGTGTGACCAGGCGTGTGCACGATGCTCCCGAGTTCCATGGGTGTTCCTTGTTGTACATTAGTAGTGCTCCAAGAGGACATATGGCTGCAGAGTGAGGCCGCTGCAGAGTGAGGCCACTGCCAGCAACTGACCTGTGTGCTCTCTGTCCCATCACCCTACCCATGTTCCCATAGAAATCTGGCCTGCATTTCCGACACACAGACAACACAGTGCAGTGGCTGCGAGCCATGGAGTCCATCGGTCTGCCCAAGGTAAGCCGCCCCCTGTATGTGCAGCCTGGGGGGGTTGGTGTCCAGGGGTGTTCAGGGCCACTGTCTTTGGCCTGACCGAGTCCCTGCTGCCAGGGCTGCCCTTGGCCACTGCCATTGGTCCTGGCCGTTGCCCTTGGCCTGGCTGAGCCCATGATGCTCTGGGCATTTGGGGAATGAACCAGCAAATGGGAAATCTCTTTCATTGCCCTTCTCAGTCAATGAAAACAAGCATTTAAAAAATTGTACAGCTATTCCTAAAGATTCTCATTCTGAAATTACAAAATCCAAGTCACCCATCTGTGTCTTCCTCCTGCTTCCCCCAGTGGTGACAGAATTCTGGGTCGAGGCAGTGTTTGTGTATGGGAGATTACAGGCCTGATACAGTCTTATGCTCTTCATGTGGCACACATATGGATGTGGGGTATGTGTGATTCCATGTACTTTGTCCCTCGAATCCATGCACACAGCCAGTACCGGGCAGGCACCAACCATGAGGTAAGACAGGCAGCTGGGACTGACCCTGAGGGCCAGGCATTGTACCTTGTTCCTGCCCTTGTTCCTGACTGGTAAATGAGATCCTTGGCGATGCCCTCTGGAGGGGGCACCCTACAGGGCGGTTGCTATCCACTGCACCAGCAGCTCACATCTCCACTTTTCCTGAAGAATCCTGCTGAGGGCACTCCGTGCATTTATGGGAGACGAGATTGAAGGAAGAGGCTTGTGACATGTACACATACAAGCTGCCTCCAGCAAGGTCTTGGGAAGTGGCCATCGTGAAAGCATGCTTGGGCTGTGCCCTCCTGCCTGGCAGAGGCTGGGGGAGCCATTGCTGGCTTCTGGCTACAGGTGGACATGTAATGACCCTAGCCATGCAACAGAGGCAAAGACCCTCTTACATACACCATGAATGCCTACATTTGATGTAGTTGCGTTCGTTCTAGCTATATCTCACATTTGTCAGTAGTTGTTTTGTTGGGCCATTTCCAGACACAAATGCCAGAACATGAGGTGCTGCCTCTCCAGGGCCCTGGTCACGAAACTGATTTCATCTTTGACTTTGCATATGTGCTTAGAGGCTGGGCAGCAAGAACATCACATGTGGTTTCTGCATGAGTGATTTCATCAGATTTGATAGGTTTGATTTTGTTTTTTTCATGTTGGGCCCAACAGTGGCGCTTGAGAGCAGATCCAGGGAAGATGCCCAACAAAACATCAAAGTGTGAATTCAGTTCCCTGATTATACAGAATAGATTTACTTATTCATCTTTGTTTGAAACATGGAGAGACAAGAGGAGACAGAATTACAGAATTCCCTCCTACCAGCTCACTCCCCAAACGCCTACAATGGCTAGAGTTAAGATGGGGAGCCGGGAACTCAGTCCAGTCCGGGAACCATGGCCTTCTGGGCCCACATTAGCAGGAAACCAGTGGGCAGAGCCAGGACTCACCCTCAGGTCTCATGCTGGGAAAGACAGGCGTGCCAAACAATGCCTGGCCACCATGGTCCATGCAGCCCCAGCCCTGCCCAGTGCGGGACACCGAGGCTGGTGCGCTCTTCCAGCTGGGCCTTGCTCGGCACGGACATGGCAACAGACCAGGATCTGGAGGCCACCTGACCCCGGGCTGTCTGCTGCTCAGCTGGGACCCCTGTGCAGCTCACGGACCCCCTCCTGCTCTGCTTTTTCGAGTTCCATGGGATATTGCACTTGGGTATCGAGTACTCCCATATGGGATGTGATTTTGCTTTGGTGTTTGTCAGAGTTTACAAAATATGTACTGAAAGCAAGTCATGCAGTGTGCTTATCTTCTATTAGAAGATTAATGCTGATTATTTATTTTGTGCATAGAAGTCTGGAAATTTAGTGCCTTGCTCTGAAATCTGTTAATTACCAGGCTTTTCATTTTAAGCTTGGGAAGAATAGTGTGAATGTGTGTTTCATGCCTTCAAGTTGAGACCTTCAGTCTGATCTTCCCACATGTAGACTGCACCCTTGGAGAAGGAGCCAGATGCTGAGAAAGGCAGGGGGCTCACGGATGTAAAGGAAGGCGGCACAAAGCAGAGGGTCAGCCATAGGAGCAATTAAACTGGGGCCCAGAACAGAGAACCACACACTGTAACACAGGGCTGGTCAGCGTCCAGGCCAGACTGCAGCGTGCAGCCAATAAAGGGAAGAGAGAATAGCTGCTGTCTTGTGGGGGACACAGCCCCTGGGAGCAGCCCCTCTCCCACAGAGCAAGGACACAGCCCCTGGGGAGCAACCCCTCTCTCACAGGCTACTAGGGGTCAGATTGGCCAGCCATCAAGGACAAGCAGCTTGGGTGGGACCTTGAGGTAGGCCAGGGAAGCGAGTGTAAAACACCCTCATTTTCTTGTCTTCCAGATATTTTATCCAGAAACCACCGATGTTTACGATCGGAAGAACATTCCAAGGATGATATACTGCATCCACGCGCTGAGGTGAGCAGACATGGCCGCGAGGCAAGGAGTGGATTTATGTAAAACTGATAACAGCTCTGAACAATGTCAAGAGTTCTTACCAATCTCAGTTGTTTTGAATTTACTGATGCAAAGTTAAGATAATTGTCATGTAGAAACAATCCTCAAACCTGAAAAATGTTTCTTTAAAAAAAAAACTCTAATGTAAATTAGAAAGCCACAAAATGGAGCCCCTCCAGTGAAATGAGGCATACCTTGAGCTGTCCTGGGACCCTTGAGGGCTATGGCACTCCAGTGGTGACTGGCGCCGTGGTTGCCCCACAGCTGCAGGTAGCCAGGGAACCGTTTCCATAATCACCATCACGCTTGCTGTTTGGTTGAACACTGGTTACGGTTAGACTGAATTCCCTTCAGGCACCAAGAAAATCCAGCTGAAGGGTGGTGTCTTTAGTGCCGTACAACTCTAAGGGAAACACACACACACACTCACAAATATCACTTCAACAAAAGCCACTTTCCATTTTGGATGATGCAGAAGTTCTGGTTTGCAAATTGTTTTATCTCACTGGGCAGAGGAGCTGTGACTTTGAGGAAGAAGGTTCTAGAAACGGCCGTCGGGGCTGTTGTTCTGCAAGCACCTGTCCTGGATTCCCATCCCCCTTAGTCTCTCCTGGCCAGAGGTTCACAGCCTTCATCCTGCATGGTAAGGAGTGCCAGGCAGCCTACTGAGGGGCTGCCCTCAGTGGGCACAGTCTACCACACTCCAGGGACACCTGTGACAACTGTCCTGGGTCTGCCCCATGCTGGTCCACGGCTGAGGTTTCCCTGCGGCAGGCACTGCCTGTGGAGAGCAGCTCAGAAGGGGAGTGTGCCTCACACCCGCACATCACACCCGCACATCACACCCATGTGGCATGCCCCACCTCATACCTACACATCACACCCACACATTGTGCCCACACATCACTCTCACACACCACACCCATAATCACACATGTCACACCTGCACATCATGCGTCATGCCCGCATGTCACCCCCATGCATCACACATGTTACACCCACAATCACCCCCATGTGTCATGCCCGTATGTCACCCTCACGCATCACACATATCACACCCATAATCACCATCACGTATCACACATGTCACACCCACAATCACCCCCACATGTCATGCCCACATGTCACCACCACGCATCACACATGTTACACCCATAATCACACTCATGTATCACACATGTCACACCCACAATCACCCCCACATGTCATGCCCACATGTCACCACCACGCATCACACATGTTACACCCATAATCACACTCATGTATCACACATGTCACACCCACAATCACCCCCACATGTCATGCCCACATGTCACACCCACAATCACCCCCACACGTCATGCCCACATGTCACCCCCACGTGTCGCACATGTCACACATGTCACGCCCACTTGTCATACCCACATGCCATGCCCATGTGTCGTGTCCACAGCTCACACCCACACATCGTGTGCCGAGGGCATCTATATGAGCGCTGGTACCAGTCTGAGGGGTCTCCCGTGAGTCTGTCGGAATCCTGCGCTTGTGTGTCACAGCCCAGGCCCCCACAGGCATCATGTACCAGGCCTGGGTTCCTGGACGCAAGGCCTTCATGGGTGACAGAGAAGTGCAGGTTTCAAGTACACAGGGGTGAGGGGATGGTGGTGGTGGGAGGTGTCCCTTTCCTGTGTGCCCTTGGCCTTGGGCCTCGGGCCTGGGAGCCTCAATTATGTAGGCCTTGGCCTTGCTTGAACTTTTTTTTCCCTCTTTTTATCTGAGAAGCGGGGCAGTCGAGGCCGACTGGGGCCATCCACGTTTTAGCTCTCCCCGGATGCCTGCAGCCCTGGGCTGGGTGGGCAGCCTGAAGGCCACCTGGGTGTCCCCCACGCAGAGGGGACCAGGTATTTACACCTGCCAACTCCCACGCACATGAGCAGGGATCTGGTCTGTTTTCTTACAAGGTTGCCTGTTTAAATGCCTGTGCACTCCTGGCGGGAAGCCTCAGCACTCCCAGGAAGCGCCAGCGTGAAGCAGCCTTAGTGTTTATAGATAGGGTACAAGCTGAATGCCTTTCAGCTTCTTAAACTATGTTATTGTTAAAAAAAAAAAAAGAGAGAGAGAGAAAGTGTGGTTTTTAAAATGTTCGAAGTTTTACAAAATCGAATATCTGGAAAGGCAGGTGAGCTGCCTGGATGCTAACCAGCATCCTCCTGTCGGCTGAGACACTGGCCTGCCCACGTCGCTCATTTCTTCCTGAGCCACGAGGTTTGGCTGCACCGAGGGCCACAGTGTTATTTCCATGCCTACCCTGAGCTGACATTCTAGCCACCACATGAACAAAAGGACCTCGCAGGGCTGTAGGATCTCAGACCTGCGCTCCTGCCTGCCCTCCCCGCAGCCGGACCTGGGCTGCCACCTACCCTTCCCCACCTCCCGGCCAGGCCTGGGCTCCTCCTGCCAGCTGCCAGTCAGGCCAGGTGACTCTGGCCCTGGCCTTGCAGACACTAGGCCCACCCTTTTTGTTTTTATCTGAAGCTGCAAGGCTCTGGGGGATTTTGGTTTGAGCCCAGGGCACCCTCCCCTGCCACCAATCAGGGCATTTGTTGCCAAGTTGCACTGGGTGCCATCCTCAGCCCCGCCTCACTGGCCAGTGTCTGCCTCGCTCCCCAGCTTGTCCTTCGGGGTGACACCTGGCCTGCCCTGTCAGTGCATGCTGTGTCAATGCTTTCTGGGAATTTGTGGGGCTTTCTAGAAGTTTCCCTCTCCACTGTTTGTACCCAGAATTCTCTGACTAGGTGGCTGGTTTATCCCAGCCAGCTGAGCTCAGGCCTCCCCTGTGTGCTGGGCTCTCTGTCTGCCTGGCTGGTTTGGCCACCCCTCCTTGCCCTTGTGCCTTCCTCTTGAGATGCTGCCTCTCTTTTCTGAAAAAAAAGAGCTTGTTTGCTCAGAATCCCTGGGGTTTGTTGGCCTCAGCTGCCCTCAAGTGGCCTGTGATGCTCTGTGTGTGTGATGCTGTGTGTGTGATGCTGTGTGTGTGGGTGTGTGTGGGGGGTTGTTTTCCTGCTGAGTTTTGGTGAGCGAGGCTCTGCTTTGCCTGCTGGATCCTGGCTCTCCAACACTCCCAGCCTAGGGGATCCCAGGCATTGGGGTGTCCCCTGACCTGAGGACAGCTACCCTGCTGTGAGTCCTCCCATGTCCCCACGTGTTGATGCCAACATGGTACAGAGAAGAGGCTGTGGGTGTAGCTGTCCCAGGTCAGATTAACCAGCTGCTCTGAGGAGCTGTGCTCTTCTCCACAGTCCTGCAAACAGACAGGGGTCAGTGCATGGGGCTCCTGTCTTCCTGTTCCCTTGTTCCTGTGTGTGTATCTCCTGTCTGTTCCTGTGTGTGTCTCCTGTCTGTTCCTGTGTGTGTCTCCTTCTGTTCCTGTGTGTGTCTCCTGTCTGTTCCCGTGTGTGTCTCCTGTCTGTTCCCGTGTGTGTCTCCTGTCTGTTCCTGTATGTGTCTCCTGTCTGTTCCCGTGTGTGTATCTCCTGTCTGTTCCCGTGTGTGTCTCCTGTCCGTTCCCGTGTGTGTCTCCTGTCTGTTCCCATATGTGTGTATCTCCTGTCTGTTCCCGTGTGTGTCTCCTGTCTGTTCCCGTGTGTGTCTCCTGTCTGTTCCCATATGTGTGTATCTCCTGTCTGTTCCCATATGTGTGTGTCTCCTGTCTGTTCCCGTGTGTGTCTCCTGTCTGTTCCCATATGTGTGTGTCTCCTGTCTGTTCCCATATGTGTGTGTCTCCTGTCTGTTCCCGTGTGTGTCTCCTGTCTGTTCCTATGTGTGTTTTTCCTGGCTTTCTGTTGCCATGTATTTGTGTGTCTCCTGTCTTTTTTGGCTGTGTTCCCATGTGTAGGTCTCCCGTCTTCCTGTTCCTGAAGAACCCACACACCAGATGACGTAGCCTGCTCAGTTTGTATTTCATTGTGCAGTCTGAAAGTTGCAGAAAAAACCCTGGCAGAATTTTTAAACATGCTTGCTTCCTGGCCTCTGAGGGGATCTTGTGCGGGTGCCTTTGGGCCTCAGCTGCCTTTGTCTGGCCCTCAGTCCCCTGCACGGAGCCGCGGCCAGCTGCTCAGGACCTGTCTGTGCAATGAGGTGGAGAACTCCCTGGAGAATCGGGTTTCTTGTTCTGGTGCCTCCCCGGCTCTGCTATGCAGAAAGCTGGCTTCTCGGCGCCACCTTGTGGCCACGCCTAGCTGTGCAGGACTGTGGCACTCACTATCGGGCTGGCCAGGGGCCAGTGTTCACTGGGAATAGCTGATTTCTTCGCCTAACCAGTGGCAGCCTGGCCGCGCATAGGGACCACGTGGTGGAGGGAAGTGGCTCTGCTGTCAGCTTCCCGTGAGGAGGGTTAAATGAGTGAGTGGTGGTGGATCAGCGGGAGGCGTACCGTCTCCCTGGCTAGGCCATCCCGCAGCACACACATGTGGAATTTACATGAAGAGTTTAAAAACTAAACTCAGCAGCCTATTTATTTTTTTCTAAAGATTTATTTATTTCATTATAGTCAGATATACAGAGAGGAGGAGAGACAGAGAGGAAGATCTTCCATCCGATGATTCACTCCCCAAGTGAGCCGCAATGGGCCGGTGCTGCGCCGATACAAAGCCGGGAACCAGGAATCTCTTCTAGGTCTCCCACGCGGGTGCAGTGTCCCAAAGCCTTGGGCCGTCCTCGGCTGCTTTCCCAGGCCACAAGCAGGGAGCTGGTTGGGAAGCGGAGCTGCCAGGACAAGAACCGGCGCCCATAGGGGATCCTGGGGCGTTCAAGGTGAGGACTTTAGCCGCTAGGCCATGCCGCTGGACCCTCAGCAGCCTATTTAAATGTGTATGTGTGGACAATGCACTGTTAGTAGATAGCACATGAAGTGCTAGAGTCACAAAAGAGATGAAAATCCAGTTTTTTATATTTTCAAGAATGTCACCAATTTTCTGATCGTGTTCTTGAAATTCTTTTCTCAGGATCCAAAAATTTGGTTTATGTAAATTAGTACAGTTTATGTAACTTAAATGACCTGGGAGCTGTGAGGGGGAGAAAGAAAATGCTGAGCAGACGTTTTCTGATTGTTGTTAAGTGATGGCCCAGGTGCGGCACCACAGCCGTTGCCTCCACTGCCTTGCAGTTCCTGTGAGGAGAAAGCAGCCGGCAGGCGGTTCCCCACGGCGGGAGCCCACTGACCCCGTGCTGCAGCAAGTGCATGGGTCATGGAAGGGCTCACACGGGGTGATCCTGATGGCTTGTCGGCAGCAGGCCTGCCCGTTGGGACTGCTGCGTGAACTTCTGTGTCCCTGGCAGTTCCTGAGGAAGTCCTCTCTGGGTCCAGCACTGCCTCCTGAAGGACAGTGACTATGTCACACTGAGAAGTGTTCACACTCTGACATCTCTCCTCTGTGGGCGGGGTGAATGTCCTCATCATGAAATTTGGGCCAAAAATTATCCAGTGTAAAAGAAATCAATTCTTTATCCCTTGACCTTAAAGGGAAAGGGGGAAATGACAGGAACATAATACCCACGCATCCCAATCCCTCAAATTGAAGAATTCAATGTTAAGTCTTTTCTGGGAGAAATAATAGCACACATGCACATGGAATGTTCACCCCCACAGCTAATGACAGGAAACACAGACTTGGACAACTACCCATTGCCATCAGACTGTTCTGCCACGGCTATTACGGCTGAGGAGATGGGAGCTGTGGGACGTGCGTGGTGGGCCTCAGCCTGCAGCCTCACCGAGTGGACAGCCAGCTCCCTGCAGGGTCACGGAGTGCAAGAAGTCCACGCCGGGTCAGTGGCTGCCTGTTCCTCTATGGCAGCACCCCCAGCGAGGGCAGTAGTCCAATGCCGCTGACCGCCGTAGGAGGGACCCCGCTGGAGTCCTGTCCTCCACAAGAGTGGATAAGCTGGAGTTCTCCTCGGGCACACTGACATGACCCCACACACCCTGGCTCCGTGTGGGTTTTAGGAAGGACTGCCATGGGTGAGATGCCTGCCTGTTCCCAGGCACAAAGTTGGCACACTGAGTATCACTGGTAGTTAGAAGTGACTGGCACTTTAAATGCCCAGGAATTGTGGAAGTAAATCTCAAGAAATCTGCTTTCTGCAAGAGTATTAAGTGTAGGTAACCCAGAAGCAACATTGTTACCCTGGAAGTGGGGGAAATGGAGGGGAGTGTTTGTCTCTGATTTTCTTAATGAATGATAGTTCTTCCATCTGCTGACCAGGTCTGGGCCAGAGCCAGAGCCAGAGCCAGGAGCCAGGAATTCTGTCCAGGCCTCCCATGTGTGGGAAGGGACGCACGCACCTGAGCCATGCTCTGTTGCATCTCGGGGGCGTTTTCAGCGAGCAGCCAGGCCTCAGACCAGCACTCTGATAAGGAATACACTGGCCCTAGGTGGAATTGTAATTGTGACCATGTGTTACTTTTCTAAGTAATGGGTGTTTTACAGAAATTATGATCAAAGAAAGCCAGTTTTGGTGTAGGCTACTTGCATTTAATCATAGTTTTTTAAAACTTTATTTATTTGAAGGGCAGGGTTATAGGAGTGGAGGGGGTGGGTCTTCATTTGCTGGTTCAATCCACAGATGGCTGCAATGGGCAGGATGGGACCAAGCCAAAACCAAGAGCCAGGGGTTTCTTTTGAGTCTCCCATGTGTGTGGCAGAGGCCCAAGGATTCAGGCCACCAGCAGGGAGCTGGATAGAAAGTACGGCAGCAAAGCCACCAACTTCCTGCCATCCACATAGGATGCTGGTGGTTTGGGCTGTGCCCAGACCCACTAGGCCACAGCACCAGGCCCTTAGTCGTAAACTTTAGGAGTTTGCTTTTATCCAGTTAGGAAGATTGGTTTCCAGCTTCTTTGATGTGTTTCAGTGAAGTGTCCCATGTTTTACAAACTGCTGAGACCATTTCGCTTTGGCATCTGCTGTGACAGACACTGGGGTATCGCCACATCCCTCTCCTTCCTTTTCCCATTTGTGCTTTAAAGTCTGCTACTGTAAGCCTCTGCGTTGGTGGCTGGATTGGAGCCCATGTGGTGGTTAGGTGTGGGCGGGTCCCAAGCTGGAGAGCCAGGGTGGAGCAGGGCCCTGGCCCTTGGGGTTCCTTTTTGGCAGTGGTGGCTGAGGGCTCTGAGAAGTGTGGGTGAACCCCGCCCTTCCCACACAGGTCCTGGTGGCTCCTTAGCCTCGTAGCACCCAGCTTGGCCCGGCAGCTCTGTTGGCTTTTTCTTTCTTTCTTTCTTTCTTTTTTAATTATAGTTATTTTTTTTGGAAAGACAGTTTTACAGATAAAAGGAGAGACAGAAAGATGACTTCCATATGCTGGTTCACTCTCCAAATGGCCACAAAGGCCAGAACTGAGCTGATCCGAAACTGGGAGCGAGGAAGTTCTTCTGGGTCTCCCTCGCAGATGCAGGGTCTTTACGCTTTGAGCTGTCCTCTACTGCTTTCCCAGGCCACACGCAAAGAGCTGGATGGGAAGTGGAGAACAGTACATTGAACCAGCGCCCAGAGGGAAGCTTGGTACCAGCAGAGGGAAGATTGGCCATTTTAGCCATCAGGTTGAGGCCTGTTTGCTTGATGGCAAAACCCTAAGGTGAATGTGGCCTCACAGGGCGTGCTTGGGCAGTGCTGGACATCACCACACAGCTCAAGCTGTGTTTTTCATCCAGGGACATGGCAATTGCTTTTGACCCTACTGTGTGTTATTGGAGGAGCCATCTCTCAGGGTGCAGAGGGGGCTGACTCTGCAAGAGTCACAGTGCCCCACGGGCTGCATCATCCCAGGGCTCCATGTGGAATTCGCAGTGCCCCGCGGGGCTGCGTCATCCCAGGGCTCCATGTGGAATTCGCAGGGCTCCATGTGGAATTCACAGTGCCCTGCGGGCTGCGTCATCTCAGGGCTCCATACAGGAATCACAGTGCCCCGCAGGTTGCATCATCCCAGGGTTCCATGTGGAATTCGCAGTGCCCCGCGGGCTGCATCATCCCAGGGCTCCATGTGGAATTCGCAGGGCTCCATGTGGAATTCACAGTGCCCTGCGGGCTGCGTCATCCCAGGGCTCCATACAGGAGTCACAGTGCCCCGCAGGTTGCATCATCCCAGGGTTCCATGTGGAATTCGCAGTGCCCCGCGGGCTGCGTCATCCCAGGGCTCCATGCGGGATTCGCAGTTCCCCATGGGCTGTGTCCCCCAGTGTTCTGTGCGTTCGTGTTTGTCCCTCCCCCCTCGGTGGACATAGTCAGGATCTCTCAGGTCCTTCTCCACCAAATGACGTGGCTTGCAGCAATAGGTTTTTGTTTTTTTCTTTCAGCCTCTATCTGTTCAAGCTGGGAATCGCGCCCCAGATCCAAGACCTGCTAGGCAAGGTGGACTTCACAGGTACAGTCCCCTTGGCTCTTTGCACCTGCACTTTTTTGTAAACTCTGATGCTGCCGATGCCCTTTCTTCCCCTCATTGGACAGCTGCTTATGTCACCTGGCCATGCCCAGCTGGTCCCGGTGCCTGGCCTGTGTGACCTGTGTGGCCTGCTGCCCACACTCCTGGCCCGAGGCCGGCGCCTGCCACGCCCCTGCCTCCCCTGAGGCTACCTTTCACTTTGTCTGTTGCAGAGGAGGAAATCAGCAACATGAGGAAAGAGCTGGAGAAGTATGGGATCCAGATGCCAGCGTTCAGCAAGATCGGCGGCATCCTGGCCAGCGAGCTGTCAGTGGACGAAGCTGCCCGTGAGTGTGCCCTGCCCTGCTCCTGTAAGAGAGGCCACTAGCGGGCACCAGGCACCCAGCACTCTGCACAGGCCCAGCCCTGTGCCCTCGGGGCTCACGCTGAGGCTGCCAAACACAGCCTGGTGGTTGGCTGTGGACCTTGCCGAGCAGTGGAAACTCAGGCATTCCAAAAACATCTTCAATCTGCACAGCACACCTCTGCCTTTTTAAAAAAGGTTTATTTTTATTTGAAAGTCATAGAGTAGAGAGAGACTAAAAGAGAGAAAGATCTTTCATCCACTAGCTCACCTCCCAAATGGTCAGATAGTCAGGACTATACCAGAAGCCAGCAGCTACCTCTGGGTCTCCCACACAAATGCAGGGTCCCAAGGCTGTGGGCTAACTTCTGTTGCTTTCCCAGGCACAAGCAGGGAGCTGGATAGGAAGTGGAGCAGCTGGGACATAAACTGGTGTCCATATGAGATCCTGGCATCAAAGGCTGAGGATTAACCTGCTATGCCATGGCACCTAGTGTCAGAGTTACTGCTGAGTTCTCTGGCATCTCTCAGTACTGGGTGATAGCTGCCCGTGTTACCACACCACAGGGTGAGTGAGGACAGATAACACTCAGAGCCCCCATGGCTGGCTCAGTACCAGGTTCCCTTTAGCTGGCTGGTGCAAGTGGAGCGAGCCAGCAGTGCTCAGGCAACAGCACAGCAGGTGGGATGGCCGTGGGACTCGTTCTTTGCCAACGTGGTTCCTGGCTGCCCAGAGCGGGGAGAAGTGCCGTCTGAGCATGCCTGCCGCCATCCTCCTGTGAGCCGTGTGCGTCTGTCCGCCTCTCCCACAGTGCATGCTGCTGTTATCGCCATCAACGAAGCTGTGGAGAAGGGTGTGGCAGAGCAGACGCTGGGGACACTGAGGAACCCCAATGCCGTGCTGAGTGCCGTGGACGACGGGCTCGCCCAGGAGTACCAGGAGGAGCTGTGGGGAGCCAAGAGGAGGAAGGAAGATGCCTTCAGACTGAAGGTAGTTCCCGCTGTGTAGCTGCCCAGCTGCTTGTTGGCCCGGGTGCAGGGAGGCCCCTCCTCTGTGGGACCCCGCCCTTGCCTTCTGTGCAGACTGCTGCAGGCTGGGATTAGCAGGACCCCCGGGCAGCCATCACGAGGTTAGCAGTGCAGTGTGGTGCTGTCTGGGGGTGGGGTGCTGTTTACCCTCTTGTCACCCCTCCCCGGCAGGATGGCCTGCTCCCAACCCCAGCTCCCACTGCTTTGCCCGTGTCCTCCCATGGCGCTGACCTGGTCAGCTCTGCCACAGAGAAGATCTGCTGGAGCTTGGGAGCCTTTTCAGAGCTGCTGGCCACCCTGGGTATCTCTGTCCACCTCTCTTTCTCTTCCTCTGCCCTGCTCTGTGGAGCTCAAGCTTATGTTGGTGTCAGCTCGCAGCTGCTCCTCCAGAGCCCCTCAGTGTAACCCAATGGGGCAACAGGGCTCCCTGCCCATCCCTGGCTCCCAGGGCTCTCTGCCTGTCCCTGGCCCTCCCCTTCCTGTCCCTGGCTCTCCCAGATCTTCCTGCCCACCCTGGTGCTCCTAGTGCTCCTCCCTCTGGCTGTGGCTGCGTGGATGCCTTCTCTGCCAAGTGTGACTCTACTGCCCACTTCACCCCTCCCCTGACTCCTTCGCCAGCTCTGGTTTGCAGAGATGGCAGCACCAAGTGCTCCAACCTGGGTGTGAGCGTGAACTCACTCGCTCCTTGTCCGGGTCCTTGTCTCAGAGACTAGTGTGTCCAGTGGGAGCTGACACATTTAGCAGAAAGAGAACAAACAAATGTGGCCACCCCACAGAGAGCAGGCAGGGCCACCATGAATAGAGCGGGGGGGGGGGGGGGGCGCAGTACTGCCATGCTTGCTGTCCTGCCCTCGGCTCCTTTCATGGGTTCTTAATGAGGACACTAACCGGAAGGAAAAGACAGGCGCCCCTGAGAGCTGATGGGTAGATTTGGTTATGTGGCAGGGTGGAGAGGATTCCAGCTCATCCTAGCTTGCACCGACTGCCTGTTCCACCATGCAGCCTCCTTCTCAGTGCCCCGCACAGAGCTGGCGAGTCTCAGACGTGTGTGGGGCTCTCAGAGGAAGCCAGTTCTTACCAACTCTGTGTCCTTGTATTGGGCTTTGAACCTCGGAGGAGCTTCACTGCATCTCAGGGCTCTGTGGGGACTTTGCTTTGCAGAACAGCTGTGTGGCCGAAGAGGAGAGGGATGCGTATGAGGAGCTGCTGACGCAAGCAGAGATCCAGGGCAGCATCAACAATGTCAACAGTGAGTGGCCTTCATAAGAGACCTCACCGTGCCAGAGCCAGGAGCCACCCACGCGGGTGCAGGGGCCCAGGCATTGGGGCCATTTTCCTGACTTCCTGGATAGAAGCAGAGATGGGACGAGATCCCCAACCCTCTAACACAGAATGCAAGCTTCCCAGGTGGCGGCCTGACCCACTGAACCTGGGCACTGGCCCCAGCTGCCCGCTGAGTAGGCAGTCCTGCAGGCTCCTCCTGGTGACCATGCCCTGCCCACTGCTTCCTCCCTGCTCAGTCAAAAATACCAGCTATGCCCTGAACGCTGCTGCATGCGCTGCTCCCAGGCACCTCCATGTGACCCCAGCATGTCAGAGACTCGCATCCAGGTGCCAGCTTCATCCAGCCTCCCAGCTGTGGGTCTCCTGGAGCCCTCTGGGTGTCCCTGTGGATGCTCCCTAAGGGCATCAGGAGGGCATCTGGTGGCTCATGGGCTCCCTGTGGGTAACACCCCACTGTGTGTGACATGCAGAGTCAGCCTGGGTGGTCCCAGGAGTGGGACCGTGTGCAGTTAGCAGAGAAGAGGTGAAGTCAGAGCCAGTCTTGAGAGGACTTTATGGGGTCACTGCACCAGGCAGGGATGAGCTTGAGCCCACAGTGGGCCTGACCCCGAGTGCCAAGGTGACCACTGGGCTCATCCCATGGTGGGCCTGACCCCAAATGCCAAACTGATGCCCACTTGCGCCTTCTGCTGCTCTGTGGAAGCCCTGTGGAGGAGGCAGGTGGGACAGTCAGCTCTGAGACAGGCTCCCATCATGACAGATTGTGAAACCCTTTAGGACTGGCTGCCGTGGACCGGATCAACACTGCCATTCGGGAGGGTGACCCTGAGCTCACGTTGCTCGCCCTGATGAAGCCGGAGGCCCAGCTGCCCACTGTATACCGCTTTGCTGCTGCTCTGTATCAAAGCGAGCTCTTCACTCTGCAGGAACAGAGCGACACGGTGAGTTGGGAGAGCCAGGTATGAGAGGAGTTCCCCCTAGTGTGTCAGGAGACCCTGTGTGGAGGTGGGTTGTGTCGCAGCAGTGCGGAAGGGCCTGGCCCTGTACACCTTGACTGTGTGCCAAGTCCAACCTTGCTGGCCCATCCCACTCAGTCCCAGATTCTCTCTTCCTTCACACCTGCCTCAATCTCCACTGGCCGTGGAGAACAGCACTAGGAATTAGCGTCGGGGGTGGCTCCTACTCTGAGTTTTGAAGAACTTTGGATAACTTTTCTGATGAGGTATTGCTTTTGATATTTTTTTTAGGAAGATTTATTTATTTGAAAGTCAGATTTGGAGAGACAGAATATCTTCCATCCACTGGTTCACTGCCCAGATGGCCACAGTGGCCAGAGCTGCGCCAAGCCAAAGCTGGGAGCTTCATCCTGGTCTCCCACAGGAGTGCCAGGACCCAAAAACCTGGCCTGCCTGTTGCTGCTTTTTCCCACGTGTGAGCAAGGAGCTGGATGGGAAGTTTAACAGTCCAGAGAGATGTGAATTGAAGCCTGCGTGGGATTGCAACCTTACAGGTGGCTTTGTCCACCTGTGCCACAGCAGCAGCCCCTAGAGAAAGAGGCCCCAGCTCACACAGCATTCCAGCCTCCACGGAGGACCAAGGTCAAGGACAGGAGACACAGGCCCCAGCTCACACAGCGTCCCATCCTCCATGGAGGACCAAGGTCAAGGACAGGAGACACAGGCCCCAGCTCACACAGCGTCCCATCCTCCATGGAGGACCAAGGTCAAGGACAGGAGACACAGGCCCCAGCTCACACAGCGTCCCATCCTCCATGGAGGACCAAGGTCAAGGACAGGAGACACAGGCCCCAGCTCACACAGCGTCCCATCCTCCACGGAGGACTGAGGTCAAGGACAGGAGACACAGGTCCCAGCCCACACAATGTCCCAGCCACCTGGGACAGGCACAGTCATTTTTACAAGTTGGGTGGTCTGGAGGGACCTTGCAAGGGAAGTGCAGGCGTTTGGAGAGACACAATCACTGGTTGTGATTACCACCGTCCCCAGAGTGAGCACCTGCAGGAGGCCCCAGTCCTCTTCACCTGCCGCTTGAGGAAGTGACCCCTTTGCTATTTGACCACATGAGAACCAGTTCAAGTCCTGGCTGCTCTGCTGTGAATCCAGCCTCCTGCTAAGGCTCCTGGAAGAACAGCAGCAGGTGGCTCAGGCACTGGGATCCTGCTCCGTCCCCCAGGAGGGAGAGACCAAGGTGGAGCACCTGGTCCTGGCTTCAGCCTGGAGTCGGGTCTGCTTTGGCTGTCTGGGGAGTGAACCAGGCAACAGAAGGTTTCTGTTTCCAGTCAGTCGGTAGATAACAGAAATCTCTATCCTGGAGAGGGTCCTGGGGCTCATGTCGCTGCGTGTTTTCCTGTAGAAGCACCTGGCGCATGAGGAGCTCTCAATTGCCGTGGAGATGCTGTCTGCCGTGGCGCTGCTGAACCAGGCCTTGGCGAGTGGGGACCTGGAGTCTGTGCAAAGCCAGCTGCGCAGCCCCACGACCGGCTTCAACAATCTTGGCGAGGCACATGTGGAGCGGTAAGGACACCTCCAGCTCCTCGGCACCCACGTGCAGCTCCCTCCCAGATCTGCAGGGTGGCACATATGCCCACCTTGTGTCAGGAGGAGGGGGCTGCCTGGGTGTGCTCACCCTGTGCTGGTCACTGAGCCTGGGGCAGGTATGGGAGCTGACCCCATGCCCACCCCAGGGACTGTGGAATCTTGGGCACAGGTGGCCAGGCTCTTGGCAGTTTGGTTATAAAATGCTTGATCCAGAGCTAACTCAGGGCCCACACCCTCTGATCCCATGGCCACCCTCAGGGGAGTGAAGACTCCATGAGTGGGGCCAGGACCATAGGCATGTTTGTGAATCAGTGCAGGGTCTGCAGGAGCAAGTGGCCCTGAAAGGAACCCGAGAGGAGCCCAGTCTGAGCCTTGGCAGGCAGGGGCACTGGTGACTTCCAGGGGGCGCTCGATGCAGACCCTCATCTCAGAGCCTGCATCTTGGCTTCCCATTACTACCCTGTGATAGCACTATCCTGAGTGACAGCCGGGCATCGTGCATGGCAGCTGGTACTCAGAAAGCTCCTGTGCCCTGGGCAGTGTGGGGTTCAGGTCAGGTCAGGGTGAAGGCTGCTCAGCTGGTGATGCCCATGCAGATGCCTTCAAACCCAAGTCAGTTCAACTGCAGGCGTGCTGGGTGCCCTGTGCCTCCATGAGCTAGGCTGCTGGCCACTCCCTGCGCAGGAGCCCAGGGTGCAGAGGGGCTGCTCCCCGCTTCCTGGGGAGGGCAGAAGAGCAAGCTAAGCCCTCTGGGGTGGCAGTCCCACTGTGTCTGAGGAAGCTTGTGGGATTCCTGACCAGTCATGCTGTCCATCACTGTGGTGGGCTTTGCCTCAAGTTTCTGCAGAGCAGAAGCAGCAGCCTAGGGCTCAGCTAGAGGCTGTGGGAAACCGAGAGGGCTAAGGGTCGGGGGCCAGAGGTGAGCGTCCTACACTGGGCACCCAGCTGTCAGGTTTGGAGCCTTGGGGGAAGGGACAGGGAGCCGGGCCCTGAGGTGTCTGAGCCCCTCACCAGGCATGTCTTGTTCATGATTTATCCCAGGTGAGCATGCTGGGCCTCGCTTGGGGCTGCAGTTGAAAACGCTCCTGGAGGCTCAGAGTGACTGGGGACATGCGCATCCCTGACCTGGTGTCCCCTCCCCAACAGGTACGCGCATGAGCTGCTCACTGCCAAGCTGGAGGCCGCGTCCCAGGGGCAGGAGAGCTTGAGCTGGAATGAAATGCAGAATTGCATTGACACAGTCAATGCCCAGATTGAAGAAGAAAATGAGTGTGAGTGTGGGGCCCTGGGGGAGGTCTCAGCTCGGGCACTCCGTCCTCTTGAGCCTGGTTTCCCGTGTGGGTTCTGGACCAAGGTCTTTTACCCCTCACAGGGCATGCTGGGGTAATAGAAGTCATGCTGGCTTCTTGTCCCGTAAATGGGAGTCCCATGCCAGCACCCAGTTCTACTTGGAGCCCTGACTGCCATGAGGCGGACAAAAACGTTGAAGGGCCCTGTGGTCACAGCAGTTGGGGTCTGCTATGAACACTGGCCCTGGGGCTGGGTCCACCCTCACTGCCTGCCATGAGCTCATCAGAGCAGTGAGCCGTCCTGCTGACAGGAAGCACACAGTGCTTGCTGCCTCCCAGGCTTTGAGCCCTCCGAGTGACCACAGCCTCTGCTGCAGTCCCTGCCCCTGGCCGCCCTCCCACCCCCCTGAGCTCACAGGCAGGCAGCGGGAAGCGGCCTTCCACTGCAGCTTCCCAGGTGTGTCCCCGTCCGTCAGATCCCTGATGCTGCCTGTCAGTAGAAGTCCCTTGAGACGAGATGCATGACGTGGCCAGCTCCTTGTGTCTGCATGGTTTCCCTGTCTCTCAGCCATTTCCCACAAGCCCTGCGCCACAGCCCAAGGCTGGGTTTGCTCTTCAGGTGTCGAACCTGGTGGCTTCTCACCTTGAAGCAAGGTCCAATGGGCCTGTATGTACACTGTGTCTGTGGGTGCAGCCTGGCCACTCGCTCCTTGGATGTGTCCTGGTACCCTCTCTGGGGAGCAGCCAGCTTCCCATGTGTCCTCTCCACTCCTTCCTGACTCTCCGGCCCAGGAGTCTTTCAGACATTTGAGTTCTCTCTCGCGTTGGGGAGGTTGTCTGTACCTCATGTGTGGCGCGTCTTGTGTGTGGCTCGCATGCAGCTTATCTGAGTCATGCTGGTCTTGTTCCTGTTGTCGGAATGATGTGCTTTTGCTTAAAGCTCTTCAGGTATTGAGGTTAGCATCCTGTGTCACAGGTGGTTGCTGAAACAGCTGAGATTTTTTAAAAGTGAGGGTGTACGCTGGGCCTGGTGGTCAGGTTGCTGGCTAAGATGTTTGCCTCCCTGGTGTGAGGACCTGGGAGGCCCTGGGGATGGCTCAGGTGGCTGGCCCCCACACCTGTAAGGCAGACCCCGCTGGAGCTCCTGGCTTCTGACTTCTGCTAGGGGCTGCTGTAGACACTTGGCGACTGGACCAATGGACAGATGCTGTGTGTGTGTGTGTGATTGCCTCATAAGTAAATAACAAAACAAGTGACAGTTTTCAGCACAAAGCAGTGTAAACAGGCAGGAATGGTCCAGCCTGCTACCTGAAGGACAGGGCATGCAAGGTGGCCTTACCTGTGCTGTTCTAGGGTGGTGGCAGAGGGTCCCTGAGCAAGGTCACACAGAGGCTGAGTGTGGGGAGTGTTACCAGAAATGCCCGGTGGGTTCTTTCCTCAGCTTAGTATAGAAATAAAAAGCCGGGAATCTGTTGCAAACAGATAAGTTTATTTGTGAAGGGACCAGGTGAGCAGGGAAGGGAGAGGAAGGGGAAAGCACCTCCTAAGAGCCGGGAGGTGGGGTGCCTCTCGAAAGAGGAGGGAGAGAGAGACACCAAAGGTTTGAGGAAGGGTCTTGGGATTTTATGCCTTCCCTGACCCCTCCTTGTTGGGTGGGGAACCTACAGGTAAGATGTTCCCCATTGGTGGTCTCTAAGTTAATTAGAAAATGGGTGGGCAATGCTGGTGCCGCCCATCTGAAGGTGTGGCCAAGACCTCAGCAGGCCTGGATGGCCTCAGTCCCCCCTCTTGAAATCCCACATCCTACTTCTGTAGGGGTAAGGGGCGACGATGTCCTCTGGCTACTTCCTGCTGAATCGGGTCGTGGTTTGGGTAAGGGGCCCCTAGAGGTGTGGGATTCAGAGAGATGGTCTGGGTCATCCAAGTTGCCACGGCAGAAGTTGGTCTGGTTGCCATACAAGTTTGCATGTTTCAAGGCCACCTGGATTCTGAAGACCCCTAATCAAGAAACAAACATTAGACAATTGAGAAGCCAGTTGTGTGCTCCATGTGAGCAGGAGCAGCACAGGTGAAAAGAGGGCCCACAGGCTAATTCTTGCCATTGGAAAGCTCAAAGCAGGCAGGCAGGCTGTGGTGTAATAAATTCTGTTCAGTCTCCCATTTCCTGCGCCATGCTAGTTCTGGGACTCCTGCCAGTTCAAGTATATCCTGGTTTTGCACTTGGACACACTCGTCAGAATAGCATGTGCTGGGAGTACAGAAATGATACCTGTGGCTAGCCTGTGGCATCCAGGTGTGCACTGACAACCACAGTCAGAGGAAGGAGGTGAGGGTGAGATCAGCACGCTTGACTCACATTTGATCGGCCTTCCATGCCTTTGGGATGTCTCCATCAGAACAGCTTGTGTCCGGGAGTGAAAAATCCGCTCCTGTTCCCTGCGCTGTTAGACCTAAGCTTTTTTTCTGGTAACCAAGTTGACAAGCCTGCTCAACAATTGCCTGATTCTATAAGCCCGCAAGATAATGTTCTTAGTTAGGGCCCATCCTGCTAGCTGCAATGATGGTATCAGTGACAAGATGTGGGAGCACATAGAAAGCATTTGAAAAGCAGCTTTAAATCCTCTAGTGCTTCCCAGGTTGGTTCTGCAGAATCTGGTTGACGGGGGTGTTGACCTTAGATCATAGAGTCAGTATCTACCCCAGGAGGGAAAACAACCTTGTACATCAGGGGCCAAGACTAAGCCTACAAGGACCTTCATCAATATATTTCATCCCCAATAAAGGCGTCGGTTTCTCTGGAATAACAAGGATGGAGTGCCAGAAGTGGAGATATCCCCAAGTACAAGCCCATGGCCAGAGATGTCTCAGTCACTTTAAATGGATCTTGGCCCAGGAGAGAAGGGCAAGGCAGAAAATCGAGCACCAGTGTCCAGTAAGAAATTGACCTTTTGAGAGCTCACCATCAGGGAGACCCGAAGCTGCTCAGTATGAACCCAGGTGGTGGGAGCCTGGAAAGGAGTCCCTGGGACCCGTCACTGGGCGTCCTGGTCAGCAGACCCCTGCTCCCTCCGGAGCTGGGGGCAGCCCATTTTCCAGTGATCCCCTTTGCAGATGGGACATGGTCCCGGAGGAAGCTCCTGGCCTGTGGTTCGAGGGCACTCCCTCCAAAAATGGCCTGGCTTCCCACAGTTGTAGCAACACCTTGAGGTCCTTTTCCCTGAGGTGGATGCACTCATAGCGGCCAGCATTTCACTGTGGCGCCTGTCCTTCCGCCTTTCCCTCTCCAAGTCTCGATTATAGTAAACAGCATTGGCTGCCTGGATCAGCTGGTCCAAGGAGGACTTATCAGGGTCTGCCATAAGCTTTTGAAGCTTTCTCCTGATATCTGGGGCAGACTGCACAAGGAACTTGTCCTTGAGGATCGCTCCACCCTCCGCTGTATCTGGGTCTAAATTAGTGAACCTCACAATTGCCCCTTTGAGGCGTTCTAGAAAGGTCATTGGTGGCTCATTCTCCCCCTGATGAACAGTGGTGAGTTGGCTATAGTTTAGAGGCTTAACTTTTGCCCTTCTTAGTCCTTCTAAAATACAATAAATGAAATGATTTCACTCCCACTCATGTCTTTCATCCTCTGGATCCCAGTTGGGATTCTTTATGGGGATTGCCTCTGCTCCAATGGGGATGTTTGCCTTGTCTCTGATGCTTTTCCCCTGAGCTGCATAATAACTGTTCCCAGCCTCACGAGCCTTTTCCAGCACCCTCTCTTTCTCTAAGGAAGTCAGAGTGTTGTCTAACAGTAACATTACATCCTTCCAAGCTAAGTCATATACTGACTGGAGTCGTTCAAAGGTTTGTACATATTGATCAGGGTTGTCAGTGTAACTGCCCAAATCACTTTTTATTTCCTTGAGTTCTCCAAGTGAGAAAGGCTTATAACCAATCTGTATCCCAAATTCTCCTACCCCCACAGCTTGAAGAGGAAGCATGGCTTCTCCCTTCACTCTAGGATAAGGCCTAGGAGTCTTTTCCTTTGATGCCTGCGGATAAGGGGGGCAGGGCTCCTCGGGATGAGATAAGCAGAGACTAGGTCCCTGTGGAGGAGGGGCTGAGGGAATCACTTCAGGTGATTCCTTCAATAAGGGAGGAGACTCTTTATTCACTTGCAAATTACCTTCTTCCTTTGAATCTGAGATGGCCAACTCCCCAGTTGCCTGACTTAGGTTTTTTCCTATTCTGCCATTCTTAAGGTGATCCCGGAGGTGGAGAAACATTCGAATATAGGAGATTTCTACCCACCTTCCCCAACGTCTACAATAATTGTCCAATTCTGAAATAGTATGGTAATTAAGACTCCCTGTGGGAGGCCAAGTTTCACCATTAGCAAGGGAATATTTGGGCCAAGCCTTCATGCAGAAAAAGATCAAATCCTTCTTGCTCACAATCCGCGAGCCAAATATGTCCCAATTTTTAAGGATACAACCAAGAGGTGTCCGGGAGTCCACTCGCGAAGTTTGAGATCCCATCTGAACAACAAAGAGACAATGAACAGACTAGAGAGGGAGACTTGCCCCCCTTCTCCCTTGTCTAGCCTATGTCCAAAGTGTATGTCAGAGCTGGGGGCAAGTCCAGTCTGACCCCGTGCGCAGTCATTACAGGAGTGGTCCTGCTGTCTGCCGGGACAGGATCCACGAGCTTGGGGACTACCACTATTACCCCTGCCTCGCCCCACCTGTCCCGTGCCCATTGCCATTGTCTCATACCCTGTGCGCGGTCATTACAGGAGTGGCCCTGCTGTCCGCCGGGACAGGATCCACGAGCTTGGGGACTACCACTATTACCCCTGCCTCGCCCCACCTGCCCGAGACTATCTCATCTTCCGTGGAGGCTCCGTAACCTTTGGTAACCATTTCTCCACCGTGATCCTTTTCCTGAAAATCTAAAGTGGCCCCTGGAGTTGAGGGACATGACTGCTAATATATATTGCTTAATCTTTCTTCTCGGCCCGATCAAAATAAAAGCCCACAGAAATGTGCGTGATCTCAATATGGCTGAAAGTTGGCCAGACAAGGAGCCTGCCTTAAAATAGGCTTACCCCAAAACAAACTGGGAAGCGGCAAGTTTCTCAAATTACTTTGAACTAGCTCTAGCTGATTTCAGAATTTTTCCCCATCTCAAAAGGAGGCAGATAAGAATCACAATAGAAATGCAAACAGAACTTTGGTCCTAAATTCCTCAGCAGCACTCTCCAAGCCTTCCCCTCCCTTTTCTATGGCTGGTTCTGGCTTCAAAGGTGATAAGATTACTACCTGGCTCAGGTTCCCTGGATTCCTGAAAGACTCCCTGTGGCTATCGGAGCTTCTAAGGGAAGAATCTCCTAACAGCGCAGCTCCGAATGCGCTCTCCCATTCTAAGGCTGTTTGGGTTTCAGAGGCGGAGAAACTGCTTGGGTGATAGAATGGAGACGGGGGACAGAACAAAGGGACTGGCCTTTTCTCAACTCATCTGGGGGAGTATAGAGGGGGTCGTCCAAAGCTCCGCACGAGTCACTGTAAGGGATCAACCCAAGTCGCACACTCGTGGGGGTGGCCAGGAGTCTCACCCCTCCTCCACCGAGGAGAGACCAGCCCGAAACGTGGCTGGGAGCTTGGCACTAGGATACCCATTCGGGCGGTCGGCGTTCAGAATCCACCTGGGGGGTTTCTAGTCACGCAGAAGTGTCGCCTCTGCCAGAGACTGTCAGTCCTCCTCCAGGTTTCCTCCGAACACACGCACCCACGGCCTTGCTCCCGAAAGGAAATGGAAGATGATAGGAAAGGGCAAAGAGGTGGTTAGGGTTTAGAGCCTCTGAAGGCCTAAACAGCCGCCCTTCCTTACACCACCCCCCTAATAATACAATCCCTCTGAAGGTTCGACCGTAGCTACGCCGTGGCCGGGGGTCCTTCGTGTTCGTGCAGAGCCATGGGGTGCCAAGGGTCACTTCCACGGGTGCAGTCCCACTTGAGGGAAGGCATACAGACCTTATGAAGTCTTCTCTCGGTTGAGTTGGGCCACGTGGCTCCCGTCTAAGTCTCTTTTTTCACGCCCCACGTTGGGCGCCAGGGAAAATATGTTACCAGAAATGCCCGGTGGGTTCTTTCCTCAGCTTAGTATAGAAATAAAAAGCCGGGAATCTGTTGCAAACAGATAAGTTTATTTGTGAAGGGACCAGGTGAGCAGGGAAGGGAGAGGAAGGGGAAAGCACCTCCTAAGAGCCGGGAGGTGGGGTGCCTCTCGAAAGAGGAGGGAGAGAGAGACACCAAAGGTTTGAGGAAGGGTCTTGGGATTTTATGCCTTCCCTGACCCCTCCTTGTTGGGTGGGGAACCTACAGGTAAGATGTTCCCCATTGGTGGTCTCTAAGTTAATTAGAAAATGGGTGGGCAATGCTGGTGCCGCCCATCTGAAGGTGTGGCCAAGACCTCAGCAGGCCTGGATGGCCTCAGGGAGGATCCCCCTCGAGTCGGGTTGCTGCTCCAGTCGCACGTACTTGTGGGGCGGGTCTGGGTAGGGTTCTCTGGAGGAGCTTTCTGGCAGTTCAGTGTGGCCTCTGCCTGGGGAAGGCCCCCCACCCACCCGTCCAGCCACCCGGCTGCATCTCAGCAGAGCCCCTTTACCTGTGCAAACATGAGGTGAGGGCCCCAGCAGGCTCCTGGGCAGGCCTCCCTGAGCTCCTGTGAGGTCACTGACTGTGACCTCAGCAGCCCCCGCCCCCGCCAGCAAGGGGCTTCAGTCCGACCTGGGGCATGCACTCACTGCCAAGTGACCAGCTGGAAGGATGCATGTACGTTCAAACCTGGTGTGTATGTGTGGTGGGGGTGGGGAAGCTCAGAGGGACTTAGGATGGCGCATCCCAGGGGGCAAGGCGCGTGCTTAGCAACACCCCAGGGACAGAAGTGCCTTGCCCTGGACAGTGCTCGGATGCCCAGAGCTGTCCCCAGGCTTACACACCTTGCAGCCCCCAGGACCCAAGTCCTTAAATTCTGTGATGTGGCCTGATACCTAGCATCGCAGGGGACCCGTGGCCTGCAGCCAAGTCTTCTCGCTGTGAGTGGTCAGCTGTTTAGGGGACACTGAACTGACTGTCCCATCAGCATGTGGATGCTTCTTTGTTCTACATGAGCGTCCACTCTCTCCTGGAATGGCACACTGCAGGGTGGCTGGTGATTGTTTTTGACAAAAAGCAACCAGCAGAATGAGATCATGCCTGGCTTTCAGAGTGTTAATGTCTCATTCCATTGCTTACTCCGTTTAGTTCTTTATCTGTTCATCTGCAGGAAATGCAGAAGCTAGGGGCGCCAGCATCTATAGGAGTGGGTAGACCTCAGCCACCTTGCGCTGTCTGTGTGACAAGGTGGTGACGGGGGCAGGGACCTTTGGGTGGGTGCAGACTACTGGCCTACCCAGCCTCTGCAAAACCCCCAGCCGGGCTACACTGCTGTTTGTCCATGGCTGAAGTCTTCCCATGACCCAACAGGTGTGCTTGGACCCCCTGGCTGCAGCCACCTGTCGGGGCTCCTCAGAGATGTGACAAACCTGGTGTGGCATAAAGATGACCAGTTCATCACCCTGTATTTGAACAATTCTCGAGGTGTGCACAGAGGCCCCCACACCTCCCAGACAACCGTGACGATGTTTAATTCACACAAAGCTACGGGAGCATGTAGCAGCTCGCTGTGGCCATGGTTGCCACACTGACCTACACCTTGACCCTGTCTGTTCACGTTCCAGGGAACAGCCTGACTGTGCACCCCCGTGCAGCATCCCGTGCAGTGCTGGACTAGGATGCGTCTCTACGAACCTCTCGGTACTCGGTTCCTTCCCCTCACAGCGACACGAGACCTTCCCTGGCCCTGCCTGCCACCTGGCGGGATCTGAGCATCCCCCTCACAGTGACACGAGACCCTCCCTGGCCCTGCTGCTGCCATGGCACGCTGGCACCGAGTGCCCCTTGTCTTGAGAGAGCTTCAGACACTTGGGAGACATGCATGTTATGAAAACACTCTGCATATGTCTCTAGGCTTTTTGAGATGAAACCTGTGTTTTCCAACTCCATTCTCCATTAACTTTAAACAGAAGCCTGCTCTCATAGTTATCCTGAGATTCACACACACAACATGGAGTCAGCCCATTCGGCAGGGAAATTACTGTCAACCCTCCGTGTCTACTCCCATAGGAGACCCCACTTAAGTGGGGGTGCCAGAGCCAGGCACTGGGCCCAGTGTCAGGGGCAGAGCCGGTATAATTGCTGAATCACACAAGTGCATTTGCTGAGTCACATAGGTTTAGTGGCACCTGAGTCATGTGGCTTAGTTGCCAAGTCAGGTGGGTATAGCTGCTGAGTCATGTGACTCAGTTGCTAAGTCAGATGGGTACAGCTGCTGAGTCATGTGAGTACAGTTGCTGAGTCAGATTTAGTGGCTTAGTCATGTGGGTACAATTGTGGAGTCATGGACACTTAGTTGCTGAGTCACACAGACGTAGTTACTGAGTCATGTGGCTTAGTTGCTGAGACATGTGGGTATAATTGAGTCATAGGGGCTTAGGTGCTGAGTCACATGGGTATAGTTGCTGAGTCACATAGATCAGTTACTGAGTCATGCAGGTTTAGTGGCTGAGTCACGTGGCTTAGTTGCTGAGTCATGTGGCTGTAGTTGCTGATTGATGCTGGTGCTGTTGCTGGGTCAGCCTTGTCTCTTGGTGATGAGTCTCCTGAGTTCTGGGTGCCCAACATGATGCAATGCAGCCCATGTCTATTCTCTCAGCTGAGTCTTCATTTTCCTCATGTAACCTTTGCTGCCCAACAGGTTCATGATGAGAAAGCCCTGTTCGTTGGTTTGTGTAAGGGGGGAAGTAGGGTGGGGGACCACCTCCTAGTGTGTGTAGACACCTGGTTTTCCCAGCACCATGTGTAGGCTACACCATGCTTTACCACTGATGTGCCTACTATCATTATAAACAGAATTAACCCTATGCTTATTCACAGCATCATGACTCCAAGTTGTTCCCTGTACTTTATGCAAGGTTGAACTTGGAAAATGTCTTTGAACTTTTTGTCTCCCTTATTTCAAGATTTCTTTGTTTCTTATTTGTCCTTATCAATTTTTTTTACTTACGAGATAGACAGCAGGGATGGGCCCCCATTCGCCATGCCTGCAATGGCTGAGACTGGGCCAAGATGGAAGCTGGCCACTGAGGATTCAATCCGCAGTATCCTCGGGGAGGGCAGGTGCCGACAGAGCCATCCCGGGGTCTACCAGGACAGCATACTGGAGAAGTGCCACAGGCAGGCATTGATCCCAGGCCCTCAGTACGGGACGTGGACATCCCAACTTCTGGGCTAACCCCTGCCAGGCATGGGCTGCGCTTGGTCTCTGTCATGTCCTTATGACCTCTGCTTGGTGCAAATGTCCAACACAGGGAGTAACTGGGGCCTGGAAGGAGTCTGTGCTGATGTGAGTTCATCCCAGGCGTGTCCCATCTGCACAAGACTGCATCCTCCAGTCTGTGGGCCCAGGCTGCTGTCTGCCTGTTCAGGTGCCTGTGGGCCCAGGCTGCTGTCTGGCTGTTCAGGTGCCTGTGGGCCCAGGCTGTTGTCTGGCTGTTCAGATGCCTGCGGGCCCAGGCTGCGGTCTTCCTGTTCAGGTGGCTGTGGTCCTTGGGCTGCTGTCTGCCTGTTCAGGTGGCTGTGGCCCAGGCTGCTGTCTGCTATTCAGGTGCCTGTGGTCCTTGGGCTGCTGTCTGCCTGTTCAAGTGGCTGTGGCCCAGGCTGTTGTCTGGCTGTTCAGGTGCCTGTGGGCCCAGGCTGTTGTCTGGCTGTTCAGGTGCCTGTGGGCCCCGGGCTGCTGTCTGGTTTTGTTCTGGGTGTGCTGTTTGTACTTTTCAGCACCTGTGTCATGTTCTAGTGTTACTCTGAACTGTGGACCTGGTGGGAGGGGGTCACTGGTTACCCCTGAGAATGGAATGTTTCACCTCCACGTCAGGATACCCTCTGTGTGCAGAGAGCCCCGCAGAGGCATCGTGTAATCCTGCCTCGTGCCATCCTGCTATGTCAAGCAGAGCACAATGGTACAAACTCAGTGTAGACACAGGAGGTGGGTACAGGACGCCCCTCTTCCTGCAGTGTAGACACAGGAGGTGGGTACAGGACGCCCCTCTTCCTGCAGTGTAGACACAGGAGGTGGGTACCGGACGCCCCTCTTCCTGCAGTGTAGACACAGGAGGTGGGTACCGGATGCCCCTCTTCCTGCAGTGTAGACACAGGAGGTCCTGGATTAACTGTCCCCTCTTTCTCTCACAGTGGTGGTGGCCATGGGCTATATCAACGAGGCCATCGACCAGGGAAACCCTCTGAAGACCCTGGATGCGCTGTTGCTGCCAACTGCTAAGATCCGAAATGTGGACCCAGCCCATGCCCAGCACTACCAGGATGTGCTGTCCCAGGCCAAGTTGCGGAAGCTCAGGGTGAGCTGGGGCATGTGTTCTAAGCAGGGCCACACTGTTGTGCTGCTTGGGAGCTCAGCATGGGCCTGGGAGGGCAGGCGAGGGGCCTCACCCACCTCCATTCACAGCTGGTGCCCTTGAACCAGATGTGGGTCCTTGGGCTGTTGTCTTCCTGTGTCAGACATGCACATGTAGTGAACATGACAAGTGTACGTGTGACAGTGGGTGCTGTGTGCAGGGTGCGTGTCCCATCTGCGCGTGTGTCGACAATAGTGGGTGCTGTGTGCAGGATGCGTGTCCCATCTGCGCGTGTGTCGGCAGTAGTGGGTGCTGTGTGCAGGATGCGTGTCCCATCTGCGCGTGTGTCGGCAGTAGTGGGTGCTGTGTGCAGGGTGCGTGTCCCATCTGCGCGTGTGTCGGCAGTAGTGGGTGCTGTGTGCAGGGTGCGTGTCCCATCTGCGCGTGTGTCGGCAGTAGTGGGTGCTGTGTGCAGGGTGCGTGTCCCATCTGCGCGTGTGTCGGCAGTAGTGGGTGCTGTGTGCAGGGTGCGTGTCCCATCTGCGCATGTGTTGGCAGATGCTGTGGGCACATGTGGTGGTGGGTGCTGTGGGTATTGTGCTGATATCGTGTGCACGCATGCAGTGGCAGGTGAGTGGTGCCAGATGCTGTGTACGCCATGTAGCATGCAGCCTGTGGAAGGCAGAAGGACATGAGAGGGATGTGTGGTTCATGGGTGTGTCTTCTGTCCCCATTCGGAGGTACCTGAAGACTTACCAGGGAAAGGGTAATTAGAGGGCAGCAGTTGACACAGGAACAAGGAGCCCCTGGCGACTCTGCGGTCTGCGTGCATGAAGGACATGCGTGGCTTGGACACGGAGTCAGAACCACTGGGAAGTGTGTACCTTGGTGGAGGAACAGGGCAGAGCGGCCACCTGGCCCCTGCTGAGCCAGCAGCTCCCGTGGGGATGCAGGGTCATACTGAGACGAGAGGGAGCGATTGCCAGGATTGTTGCTGCTCATCCTGCAGTGCCACTGAGGCTGCTGCGACCCAGAGGCCTCAGCTGCCATGTCTCTCATGATTCACACGAGTTCTCGAACTTTACCCTCGTTGTGGTACAGCACCTGGACCCTTATACCCACTTCCCTGTCATGCCACGGATGTGGAGGCCAAGGCTGAGCAGCGTCCACAGGTGCCAGGAAGAATCCTGATGTGACAGCAGCCATGTGTCCCAGGCAGACAGGAATGGGACATCGCAATCTGACTTGTAGTGATGGGGTGATAACTGACTGCTGTTGGAGAAAAAGCAGGGTGGTGTTGTGGTGCCTAGGTGCCCCAGGAAGCGGGGTCAGGAGCCTGCCTGGAGGACAGATGGGGCTGCCTATGTGCCCCAGGAGGCGGGTCTGCAGCCTGCTTGGAGGACAGAGCGGGCTACCTGTGTGCCCCAGGAGGCCGTAGTACAGCCTGCCTGGAAGGTGAGTGGTCTGCCTGACATGTTGTGAGTGCTCACCCAAAGGGGTGGCACCCAGCACAGCCCAGGCATGGGCCAGAGCCCACCACTCCCCTCTGCACCTCTGCTGCCTCTTCTTGGGGTCTGTGAAACCCAGGGTGCCCCCTTCCCACCCTCCCTGCTCTGACCCAGTGCCTAGGCGCAGTGTCACTCATACAGGGCCACAACCTCACCCAGCCAATCTCTGTGCCAAGTCCACAGTGGGCCTCATCACATCTAAGCGATTATTGCCACACAGGCTGTCTTCTCCACCACGCTCAGCTTACTAGTAGCAGCCACATCCTTTTGTTTGTTTACCTCTGAGTTTGATGACTATCCATTGTCTGTTTCCTTTCACTGGAAATATTCCCTAGGAATGCAGAGGCACCAGGGGGAAGAGCAGGGGAACCTCAGAATGTGTGTGGTTGGAGCATGAGGTGTTGACAGGAGCAGCTGGAAGAGCCTTTCACAGAGGGTGGTGGCAGGTGCTAACGAAACAGAGAGGTACAGGCTAGTGTCACGAGTGAAGGGGATGGGGTGAGGTGTGACTGTGGGTGTGTAGGGGTGAGTTGTGGACTGTGTAGTGTGTAGGTATGCTGTGTCCTGAGATTGTTGTGAGGTGTGGACTGTGGGGTGTGTAAGGGTAAGGTGTGGATGGTGGGCATGTAGGGGTAAGTTGTGGACTGTGGGTGTGTGTAAGGGTGAGGTGTGGACTGTGGGCATGTAGGGGTGAGGTGTGGACTGTGGGCGTGTAGGGGTGAGTTGTGGACTGTGGGTAGGTAGGGTGAGGTGTGGACTGTGGGTGTGTGTAAGGGTGAGTTGTAGACTGTGGGCATGTAGGGGTGAGGTGTGGACCGTGGGTGTGTGTAAGGGTGAGGTGTGTACCGTGGGTATGTAGGGTGAGGTGTGGACTGTGGGTGTGTAGGGGTGAGGTGTGGACTGAAGGTGGTGTGAAGTGTAGGTGGGAGTCATACAGAGTGCGGTGGTTGTAGGGTCTCTGCTGTAGTGGCGACTGTGCTCAAGGTCACTGCCTGTGAGGTGTGGTGTGACAAGCAGGATGAAAAGCAGAGAGGCAGCTGCCCTCCATGTGGCCCGCTCACCGTGGTCTCTGTCCCTGCCGCTGTTCCCAGGATGCCGAGAGCACGTCCAAGGCGCTGTGGCTTGACGAGATCCAGCAAGCCGTCGACGAGGCCAACATGGACCAGGACCAAGTCAAGCAGTGTAAGCCTCTGGCCGCACCGGCCCTGCTCACCTTGAGCATGTGTGGTCAGTGTGTCCCTCCCTCCCAGGGGTGGCGGGCAGGTGTTGTCACCTGGTCCCTGCACACTGCCCCAAGAATGAGATGTTACCATGCTGAATCCACATGGCACACATGGTTCCTGGCCCTCAGGCTTCATGGCTAAATCCTGAGGCTGACTTGTTGCTGCTTCATGGACCACACTACTCCTCTTCCTCCTCTCACGTCCTTGGAGTTCTCCCAGGAAGCATGGCCAGTAGGGTGGGTGAACAGGCAGGCAGACAAGGAAGTGGGCGAGCTGGCCGGCAGAGCACAGGGCAGGAGCTTGCTGGGGTTGGGGCCCAGCCGACTGCAGATCCTCGCTTGCCTGGGTGGGGTGGGGTGGGAACGTGCAGGCAGTGTTGCAGCCACTCAGCCGGCCCCCCCCGCTTACAGACCACGGAGTGGACCCATGGGCCAATGGTCAGAGCAGCAGCCAGCAGGAGTTAGTGGTCCAGTGGAACCTCCCCCGGCCCCCAGTAGACCCCGATGGTGTAACATGCGGCAGCAGTGCTTACCATACTTCAGCTGGGAGTGTGCTGGGTTTTCAAGAAGACTGTGGAGGAGCAGAAGGACTGGATGGAGACCCCGGCCATGTCCCAGACACGCAGCCCTTACCCTGCACAGAGGAAATGTACCAGCCACAGATTATCCTCTCGGGTCAGACCTGGAAGGTAGTCTGGTCCCAAGCTCCTCCTTACTGTGCACTTGCCTAAAGAGATACTCTGCCCGTCAGCCCACTCCCCAAAGTGTCACAGGAGCCAGAGCTCAGCCAGACTGGAACCAGGAGCCCAGAGTTCCCTCGGGGTCCCCCATAGCTGGCAGGGCCCCCACACCTGGGCCGGCTGCTGCTCTCCCAGGGAAAGCAGAGGTGCCAGGATGTGACTGGCACTCCCAGAGGAGGCACAGACGTACCCAGGAACAGCCTAATGCCCTGTACCACGAGACTAACCCCTGCTCTGCCCTCAGTTTCCTGGAGTCCAGCCAGCTTTTCATTGCTGTACCCTGAGGAGTCCTTTGGGACATTTGCCCCATGAGAAGTTTTCTCACCCCTACTGGGACATCCTGTGGCCCCCCAGGAGTGCCTTAGAGTTGTTGGGGCTCAGCAGTGAAGCCAACTTCAACCCCATGGGAGGTCCCGGGAAGCCTTCCTTTCCTTGTCCCTGAGCAGGGGTGATACCTGGGTTTTGTTGGTCAGCACGGTCAGCTGGTGGCCCAGAGCTTGGGAAGACACTGTGCTGCTGTGTACCTGGAGCTGTGGGGCTGTGGGGAGATGATCAGCCAGACAGCGAATGTTATGTGAAGACATCTTGGGCCTTCACAGGAAGCGGTCCCCACAGAGTGAGAGTCGGTGCAGAGCACACCTCGCATGGGCTGTCTGTCTCCCTCCCCCCTCGTGGCTTTCCCGAGGAGCAGGAGGCAGTGCTCGCCTTGTGCTGGGGGTCTACTGGGCAAGGCCGCTCACTTCCTCTGTTGGATGAAATTGGCTTGTATGAAATTGAGCTGGCAGCCCACCCCTCATCACTCATAGTCTGCACACATGTGAATGGAATCGTGGTTTGGTGGTCATGGCACGCGTCGCACTCTCGAGTATCGGAGTTTGGCACATGTGAGTGAAAAGGATGGGTGAGCTGTCACACCCTTCTTTCCCCTGGGAAGCCCTGTGACATGGCTTCTGCTTGTGGTGTGTGTGTGTGGTACATGTGTGTGGCATGTGTGAGAGTGTGTTTGAGGTGCATGTGTGTGGTGTCTATGTAGTGTATGTGTGTTATCTATGTGCTGTGTGTATGTGGTACACAGGTATACATGTGCTATGGTGTAGTGTGCAGTGTGTGTGACGTGTGGTGTGTGTAGTGTCTGTATATGGTGTGTGTGGTGTCTGTATATGGTGTGTGTGTGTTATCCATGTGCTGTGTGTATGTGGTATACAGGTATACATGTGCTATGGTGTGGTGTGGTGTGTGTGCGGTGTCTGGTGTGTTTATTATCCATGTGCTGTGTGTATGTGGTACACAGCTATTCGTGTGGCATGGTGTGGTGTGCAGTATGTATGACATGTGTGGTGTATGTGGTGTGTGTTGTCAATGCTATTGTTCTACTTTTCTAACTCAGTGCATTTCTAGACTAGGAGAACATTGGTTCTGCTGTGTGCACCAGAGTATTCTGAGCTGCAACTGAAATTGATGAAGAGATCTTTGAGTTAGCCATATTTTTTTTTAAGATTTGTTTATTTTTATTACAAAGCCAGATATACAGAGAGGAGAGACAGTGAGGAAGATCTTCCATCTGATGATTCACTCCCCAAGTGAGCCTCAATGGCCAATGCTGCACCAATCCAAAGTCGGGAACCAGGAACCTCCTCCAGGTCTCCCGTGGGGGTGCAGGGTCCCAAAGCTTTGGGCCGTCCTCCACTGCTTTCCCAGGCCACAAACAGGGGGCTGGATGGGAAGTGGAGCTGCCGGGATTAGAACCAGCACCCATATGGGATCCTGGCGTGTTCAAGGCGAGGACTTTAGCCACTAGGCCACGCTGCTGGGCCCTAGTTAGCCATCTTTAAGTGACCACGAGATTCATAAGTTTCCTTCAGGGGGAGGGGCAGAAATCTGAGATGGAGGATGTGCCTGTGGTCAGCACTGGCTCCTAGATTCTCGATTCCATTGCAGAAATCTACCAGCTGTGCCTTTCTAGAACGCTGTAGAACATTTGTTCTTACAGGCTAAGTGGCCCGGTATGGGCGCCAGCAGCACAGACTCCTAGCAACTCAGGCATTTTCAAACGGCTGAGTGAGTGACGCGTCTGTGTGCCTTTGGAGTCAGTGGAAACAAGCCCTTCACACAAGTGTTTTTCATCGCCAGGGGTGACACTGGTGGTTGACGTCAACCAGTGTTTGGAAGGGGTGAAGTCCAGCAACATTTTGTCCATCTTGAAGTCCAGCTCGTGTTACCCGAACGACATCCTCCCTGAGTGTGCCGACAGCTACCATGATGCCCTCATGACGGAGAAGCAGCACAAGTCTGAGAGGGGTAGGCCCTTGCCTCGCGGCCCACCACTGTGCATGTCATTTCCCACGTGGTTACACTCCATGTGTGATTACCACTTCATGTTTGTCGTTTTACCTGCGGTGGTTCCATGGCACTGTGTTTTCTTTCTTGTACCTGCAGCTGAGCATTTCTGAGATGGTTTTTGTCATCCGTATGAGGCAGAGTGTTTAGAAGTTCCCTCACTGCTATGGTCTTGGAGATTTCTGTTTCCCCAGCAGCCCCCCTCATTGGGAGTGTACCAATGTCTCTCTTCATGCGCTGTGAAGTGTGTCCTTTATAAAGTGTGCAGCAGCCTCTCACCTCGTGTCAGTCCCACCAGCCAGGCAGACGGAGGGAGAGTCCTGGGGCCCCTTGGCTGCCTTCCTCTCCCCTCATGGTGGTCCCACCAGCTGGGCATATGGTGAGAGTCCTGGGGCCCCTTGGCCACCTCCCGCTGCCGTGCTTGGTTTCTCACAGTCCCCTGCACTCCCAGTTCGCACTCCAGGGAGAGAATGGTGTGTTCACAGCGCCTCCTATCCCTGAGTCTGACTGTTCTTGGGGCAGAAATGCCATGGTTACATGACATCCCAGCCTCACTGCATGCAGTGGTGTTTAGAACACCAGTATGGCTCTGTGGGAGAAAATTTTTTAAAGATGTGTTAGAGCACCTGAGCTTCTGTTTGCTGGTTTATTCCCCAATTGGCCATAATGATCAGGGCTAGACCAGACGACAGCCAGGGTCTCCCACATAGATGCAGGAGCCCCAGGCCTTGGGCCGTCCTCCACTGCTGTCCAGGTGGCTCAAAAGTGGAGCAGCCACATGAGGTGCCGCTGCACTGCAGTTCTGATCTCTTGAACTCTGATCCACCTGCAAAGGCTGGGAGAGACATCACAGCAGGTGGGTCAGCTTGGTCCAAGTCAAAACTTTGAAACCAAGTTTTTTGGCTTGTTTTACACGTGCGAGTAGGACTCTGTCCCTGTGCACATGTTGACTAACTTTCATTTGCAGCATCTGGTGAAGAGGGACCGTGGCTGCGATTCACTGTGAAGGAGAATCATGACTACTACTACAATGTGGAGTCAGGAGAGGGCGTCTGGACCCCGCCTGAGCCCTGCCTGACCAAAGAATCCTGGCTCATGGAGCAGGAAATCGAGGTAGGTGGCCAGTGTGAGAGCAAGGTGGCCATGTCCTGGTGTTAAAGCATGGGAGAACTGGGAAGACCAGGTCATCAGACTTCCCAGGAGTGAGGCTGGAGGAGAGCCCTGAGGCTTTGCTGAACATGGCCACGTTGTGCTGCTTTTGGGGTTGTGTCCACGCGGAACAGGGCAGGTCCCTGGGGCACACGATCCTCCTGAGGAACCAGCCCCTGAGCTTTCCTGCAGCACACAGTAAGCTCGGCTGGTGAGATCTGGGATGTCTTAACTCTTCCTCTCCCCCACTTAACATAATGCTTTTCGAGCCGCAGTACCACGTATTTCCAAAGAACAGGGAGGGTGCGTTTCCCACATGCAGCACTGGTCCTCTCCCCATGAAGCTCCCAGGCTGTGATCAGGCAAACCAGGGACCAAGAGTGGGCATCAGCTGGGCCCGTCTGCATCCCCCAAGGCGGCCACCGTGGCATGCTCAGCACGGTTCTGGAGCCTGAGCACACCCCTCCGGGGCAGTCGACTTGGCTCCATGTCTGTCGTGTGGTGTGTGGATGTCCCTCCCAGGGTGTTGCCCTAGTGTGACGCTGTTGGGTGGCAGCATGATTTCTGTGGCACTGAGTGTGCCTGTCCCCAGAGGAAATGCAGAGAGCAGAATTCTGTGTGTTTTACACACGACCTATTATCAGCTAACCTAAAAGCAAAAGGCATGTCACATGTTGTGCTCAGCGTGATGTAGTGAGGTAGATCTACAGAACCACTCAGGGTCTCTTACAGGTAACGTTTGAGACATCGAATATCCAGGCTACCAGATTTTGCCATCCAAAGCTGCATATCCCTTCTCCCTCTGGTTGTAACTAGCAATTTATGTGAGTGGTCCTCCTCTGTGTGTCCTGCAGGGGGCAGAGGGGACAGCGTGGGTCACCCCTCACAGGATCACGGCAACCATGAGGCTGATCTGTGAGCTCCCAGCAGAAGGAGCTATTGAGAAGAGTGTGCGTTCACATATCCTGCTCAGAAGTTTTTTCTCATTCTGTGGGACGCCTCCTGGTCCATTTTAGCCCTGAGTCCACCCCGAACGTCCACCAGTTTGTATGAGCTGAGGTACTTCTGTGCGAGGCTCCTCTGTCCACTCGTGGGAGGCCCAGGGGCCACTTTGGAGAAAAAGGAGGGGAGAGGAGGCAGAAGCCCTTGAGTGGGAGCCGTTGGACCTCGTAGGACGTCTGAGAAGAGGCTTGGCCACAGGTCATCGTCTTAAGAACCATGCCCAGCGATGCCCCGTGACGTGTGGCCCTGCCAGCCGTGCCTGCTCAGCCCTGCACCCCAACTCTTCTGTGTGTTTGCACCTCATTTGGATCCCAAGTGGAGGCAGAACATATTCACCTGCTTCCCTTGTTCCAGGCAGGGAAACCGAGGCAGCCAGTGGCGAGACACCATGTACAGCACCCTCAGCAGGCACGGGCCCATCCCAGGCCCCGTCCCCCAGCTGGGCTTCACTGTCCACGCAACCTGGACCTCCAAGTGGTTCTGGCAGTGAGGCGAGATGGGCGTGGCAAGCCTACCTGTCCCAGCATGGATACCAAGACCAGAAGCTGGGCCTGAGGCACGTCCAGCTATCTAGTGGGAAGAGCTGGTGGTGATCAAACTGCATTCTGGAAGCCTCAGACAAGACATGCAGCATGGGTTTGTCTGGTCAGTAAGGCTGGGCAGGCCCCCAGAGCAGTGGCATCACGGTGCAGCCTCTGCGGAGGCTCGCCCAGGCCCCGACTGGTGTGATTCAGCCAAAGGGCAATAGAGAGCCTGGCTTGTATGGCATCAGGAAGGTGGTGGTGTGCCATGGCTTTGAGAAGTGGAGTAGTGGGCCATGCCAAAGACACATGGCCTGGCAGAGCCATGAGAAGCAATGTGGCAGAGGTGACGGTCAGAGATGACCAGATGGGGTCTCACTCCAGTGCCGGCGCCCCCCAGCCAGGACAACAAAGCAGTGCTGGCTCCCACCCCACTCAGGACAGATCTGAAATGGGTGTGGGCACTTGTGTGGCTCTCCTGCCAAGGGACTTGTGTCTGCTGTGAGCCATCTCACCAGCCTGCTCCCCGACCCAGCCCGGAGGAAGCATGTGTCATCTCTGCCTTTGCTTCTCAGAGAGCCTGCTCACCACCTCCTGCACAGCACCCCTCGACCCCTTCTTCCCTCCACATCCTCTCTCCGCCTTCAGCCCGCTTTCTTGTCCTTGTCTTTGTCTTTGCCCTAGCTCTGCAGCGCACACTGTGCAGGCTGGCAGGACGTGCTGCCCCCCACTGCTCTGCCCTCTCTTCTGCCCTACCTCTGCGGCGCACGCTGGGGTGGGCCTGTGCAGGCTGGGAGAGGTGTTGATGCTCCTCCCACTTCTCTGGCCGTTGTCCTTGTCTGTGTGGAGGAGCCCAGGCTTTGCACCTGGCCTGTGCCAACGTTGTCTGTACAGCTTGGCCACCATCTGTCCTCTGCAGTGACACTCCAAGCTGAGGCTCAGCTGGGCACTGTTTGTGTTTAAGCCAAGCAGAAAACAAAAACAAAACAAAACAAACAAACAAAAAAAACCACTTTCTCAGTCATTACCCGAGGGACGACTCCCCCAGAAGTCATCACGTGTGTCCTTTACGTATAACGTGAGCCGTGTCTCTTGCCAGGATGCCGTCGAGAGGGTCACGCGAGAGTACATCCGTGAGCAGATGTGGTCGGCGTCCCAGGACTCTCTCCTTCGCTTTCAGAGCATGCGGCTCGGACCCGCCCTTAGGGAGGAGTTCGAAGCTAGGAAATCATTCTTGCATGGCCAGGAAGAGAATGTGGTCAAGATCCAGGTATGTGAGGCTATTCCCTCTGCTTGGCGCTCACAGCCCTGGAGTGGCCCGCTGGCGGGAGCTCAGCCAACACCAGCCTTGCAGTCCAGCTATGGGATCTCTGATCCTTGCCCCCAGGTGCTTGCTGCCAGGCCCCGCAAAGGGAGCTGTCCTAGTGATGTGGACCCCCATCACAGTGTCGCTCTGACGTCCATGTGGGCACTCTGCGGTTGGCTTTTTGTGGCTGCGTGTGGCAGGTGGTGTCACAGTCCTGTTTCCGTCTTGCCTGTAGGAACTGATGGGCAAATGGAGCTCAAGCCACTGAGCGCTCCTGCTTTCCCGAGTTTGCAGCCATGGACTGTCTAAGGCCCGTGGCTCTCAGGCGGGGGCCTGGCTATCTCCAGGCTGCCCTGGCTCCCTCTGCCACCTGCTCCCTGAAGGCCCGTCATACCTTCACCAGTTGGCTACCCTTGGTCCTGGCAGCTCTCCCACCCACCCCACCTGGCTGTCACATGCAGGCTTTTACCAGCGTGTGTCTTGCGTGCTCTGGGCACTATGTGTTTGTGTATTCCAAGAGCCTAGAATGTCAGCATGACGAACAGTTTGAGAGGTGTGAACCTGATGCTGTTGTGTACAGGGTTGCCTGGGAGCTGGTGAAGTTTCTAGGTTATTCCCTGATGGTCACGCTAAACAGCACACGCAGGGAGTGAGTACAGCCCTGAATGTACGTTAGCCCACACTGCATTCCAAGCAACCACCAGTGAGACCGCTGGAGTCCACTGCAGGCTTGGCAGTGCGGGCCATGGAGCCCGAGGAACCTCAGGACAGGTCCCCAGATGCCAGAACCCAGCCCTAGCCTCCACCTGCTGCATTGGGAGTGCTGGGAGGAGCGGAGGGTGTGTGAGCAGCCCCAGCCCTCAAGGTTAGCAACGAGGGATGCGGGGAAGCTACACAGCTGTGTGTCCGTTGTAAGTGGGAGCCCTGATGGACTGAAGAATGAGTGAGCCAGAGGTGTCTGCTTGTCACTGAGGTTGAGAACTTGACGTAGACGCAGAGGGAGGAGGGCAACCTGCTGTGGACACTAAGGATGTCCCTCCAGGAGGCAGAGTCTGCTGGACGTGCCATGAGCTCCTGAGGAGGGAGATGTCAGATGGCAGAGTGAAGTGAAGGGGCAGCTGGCAGCCAAGGAAGCTGAGACAGACTGTAGGACAGAACTATGTGTCCACAAGAACCAAGCAGTGCCAGGGCGGACCGACATGGTAAGCACGAACAACCTGGCAAGGGCCATTAGACCCTCCCGTGAGCTCTGTGGAACTGCAGGAGAAGGCGGCGGAGGAAGTGGCGGTGTAGGCTCCAAGGATGAGCCACCCCGTGTTGGGTCGCTGGGCACAGAAAGGCCCTGGAGGAGAGCAGGTGGGGAGGGTGACAGACCGCAGCAGAAAGCTCCCCTATACTGGAAGCGACTTGAGGCCACTTGGCAGGACGGGACTTGGTCTGGGGGGACCCTGAGGCTGGGGTAGGAACCACCAGTGGTGTGCAGGACTAGGATGCAACCCAGCCAGCCTCAGGGACCGCCTCCTCTGTGCCTGCCCTGGTGTGCCAGAGGCGGCCTGGTGGTGAGTCAGGAGGTGGGTTCCTATCCTCAAGTGCCTGTTGCAGGCCATGGAGAGCTCACATGAGGAGTTGTCCCAGCTGGCCATGGTGAGGGGCTCTCCCTACTCAGTCCAAGGCCCCCAGGGGGCAACCAGACATCTGCCCGGCGTGCTGGTCAAGAGGCAGCATTCTCCTGCCTCACTTGTGCTGTGGGGAGGGGGCAGAGCGTCCCAGGTTACCCATGCTGTGCCAGTTTCAATCTCTTAAATGTTTCCAACGTGTCAATCGTAACACCCCCTAACCTACAGCAAGAGAATCACGATTTCAGTAAAACCACCGGTGGACACTGAGAGAGAGACACAGGCTCCAAAGTCTGCAGTGGTGCTGGAAGTGGCTTTGCAGAAAAATGACAACGAGTCATTGTGAACCCATTTGAAACAAAGAGGAAGACCATATGCAACCTTTAAACATCAAACAGAGGCAAAACCTTGGAACAGCAATGGATGTGAACTGGTCAGTGGGCAGGCCAGGCCACTAGACGCTCAGGAGCCATGAGTAAATGAGACCCAGAAAACCCTGAGATTTGAAGAGCAGGCTGAATGGAAGGAATGGGGTGAGCAGAGCCCCACATCCACGGGTGCGTCCCCCTCGTCCCAGAGAAGGAGGGGCAGTGCAGGGACGACGTGTGAGCACATTCACCAGGAGGCATGCCCCACCCCCAGGCAGGGCCCACGCAGAGGGCCCACACAGAGCTGCGTCAGCACCTATTCAGCAGGCGAAGACTCCAGGGAGCTGCCCCGTGGCCAGAGGACAGCCCAGCAAGACCAGACATGAGCACTGTAGTCGGGAGTGACCTGCTCGCTAGAACACCGAGCTGCCGTGAGGTTTCAGGCACTGACAGAGTGGCTGTGATCGCAACAGCACTACAGAAGGGAGAAGATGGACGTGAGGGTGGAGCAAAGGATCCCGTGCACCTGTAGGCATGTGTGGCCAGTGAGGGAGAGGGCCCTGGGGGAGCCGTCTCTGCACCCCAGGGACCAAGCCCCAGAAGTGAAACAAGGTTGGCCCTGTGAAACTGAATGAAGTTTCAGCGTTGTTCAGCAGGGGGTGCTGTGGACACAGTGGCCGGTGCTCAGGAAGGCCAAACAGGGAGGTTGCAACTGTGGCATTATCCTTCCTGTGTACAACTTAGAGACGTGGTCCCTGGTGTCAGTGGGCCTGGCTGCATGGCATCGTCCCCAGCGTGGCTGTGGGCCTGGCTGTTGTCACCCATGTGTGAGCTGACTGGTTGGCGTGTCATCATGGTGTGTAGTCAGTGTGTCCCCTTGGACAGCACCCTGTGCTTGCACACGTGTGTGATGACATAAGTACATGTGTCCATGTGGGCCTGTGTTTCCCCAGGACAGAGCGCTGAGAACTGGGAGGCTGGGAGGTCAGTCTTTTTTTGTTTTTGTTTTTGTTTTTGTTTTGTTTTGTTTTGTTTTGTTTATTTTTATTACAAAGTCAGATATACTGAGAGGAGGAGAGATAGAGAGGAAGTGGAGCTGCCGGGATCAGAACCAGCGGCCATATGGGATCAAGGCGAGGACCTTAGCCACCAGGCCACGCCGCCAAGCCCCTGGAGGTCAGTCTTGCTGAGCCTCCGTGTTGTTTCTCACCCTCCTCTTCCAGTCCACGCTTTCTTGTCCCCTGCTGGACACACGGGTGAGGACCACTTCCCTGCATCGCTGTTGACTGCCCATGGCTCCCCAGATTTAGAATACCCCACAGAAGTGCCCATGGCTTCTGGAACTTTCATCCTTGTGACTGTCCAGTTCTTAGTACCCCATCCCTAACACATTGCATCTCCCACTTGCTTGCTCCCCAGGGTCTCGGGACAGGGCAGCACTGAGTGTGGGGGTGCCTCCCCTGGGGACAGCAAGACGCAGGGCAGTAGACCCCAGTGTATGGCTCCGTATGTCCTGCTGTTTGGGCTTCTCCAGAACTAAACTGTAAACAGACACGCATCATTCCTCAGGGGCCAGGAGCAGGCACTTGTGCTGTCTGGGGGGCCTAGAGCAGGTGCTTGTGGTGTCGCAAGGGCTGGGAGCCTGGAGCCTGCACTATGAGGACTGTGGCTCCATCCTGCCCACTCTGAGGCCCAGGGCATGCATCCTGTCTGAAATAATGAAATGAGGTGAGTTGGCACGTGCAGACAGGAGAGGAAACGCAATGTTGCTGTCTGATCTTTTTATCAAGGAACTTGGGCTTAGTAGGCAGCTAGGGCCAGGATACCTGAGTGACGTGGAGGGAAGTGGGGAGGGTCCTGCTCCCTGAGGACTTGCTTCTGGGATGTGTGAGGAAATGGATGTTGTCACAGTGCTCACTCACCCTGTGTCCCAAGGCCGGGGACACCAGCCTCTGGAGCCCCTGGCTTTGAACTTCAACTTCCAGGTTGCTGGGGTCCCTGAGGGATGAAGCACCGGGGCCTCTGGGTCCTGCCTGCTCTCTGTTAGGCCTAAACAGGGCTCAGATCCAGTCCAGGTTGTGTCCCCCCAAAGCAGGTGCCCAGGAGGCCAAGCTAACAGTATCCCCTTGTGACTCCTCAGCTGAGCGTCCGTCGGAGACACTCAGTGCCCAGGGAGGCAGAGTCTGGCCCTCTGTGGGGGCACCAATGCTCTCAGTGACCCTATGGCCCCTCTCCTGCCCAGGCCTTCTGGAAGGGACAGAAACAGCGCCAGGCATACCAGCAGAGGCGGAAGACATTCGCTGCAAGCGTTTCTGAAATTGTGAAGGTAACCGCCACAGCCATCCAACTGGGCACCACTGGCCTTCCTTGTGCTGATGCCGGGGCTGAGGAGGGGGGATGTCCTGAAGTGAAGCACTATGTAAGTGAAGGAGAGACCGACATGAAGCTGTGTATGGGGGTGTGTGGGGGAGAGATGCAGTGAAGCTCTGTATGTGTGGGGGTGACCTGCAGTGAGGCTGTGTGTGTGTGGGGTGACGTGCAGTGAGGCTGTGGGGGGGGTGACCTGCAGTGAGGCTGTGTGTGTGTGGGGGGGTGACCTACAGTGAGGCTCTGTGTGTGTGTCAGAGAGGGGTGACCTACAGTGAGGCTGTGTGTGTGTGGAGGGGTGACCTGCAGTGAGGCTGTGTGTGTGGGGTGACCTGCAGTGAGGCTGTGTGTGTGTGTGTGGGATGACCTACAGTGAGGCTCTGTGTGTGTGTGGGGGGGTGACCTACAGTGAGGCTCTGTGTGTGTCAGAGGGGTGACCTACAGTGAGGCTCTGTGTGTGTGTGGGGGGGTGACCTGCAGAGAGGCTGTGTGTGTGTGGGGGGTGACCTACAGTGAGGCTCTGGGTGACCTACAGTGAGGCTGTGTGTGTGTGGAGGGTGACCTGCAGTGAGGCTGTGTGTGTGGGGTGACCTGCAGTGAGGCTGTGTGTGTGTGGGGGGGGTGACCTACAGTGAGGCTCTGTGTGTGTGTGTAGGGGGGTGACCTACAGTGAGGCTCTGTGTGTGTCAGAGAGGGGTGACCTGCAGTGAGGCTGTGTGTGGGGTGGGGAGTGACATGCAGAGAGGCTGTGTGTGTGGAGGGGTGACTTGCAGTGAGGCTGTGTGGGGGCGTGACGTGCAGTGAGGCTGTGGGGGGGGAGTGACGTGCAGTGAGGCTGTGGGGGGGTGACCTGCAGTGAGGCTGTGGGAGGGGGTGATGTGCAGTGAGGCTGTGTGTGTTGAGGGAAGGTGATGTGCAGTGAGGCTCTGTGTGTGTGTGGGGGGGGTGACCTGCAGTGAGGCTGTGTGTGTGTGTGTGTGTGTGACCTGCAGTGCGGCTGGACGGGAGAACCTGCAGGTCACATGGGCAGCTTAATCCTGTGTCTGATCATGGACACCCTGTGGAGATGTGTCTTGTAGCTGGCCCACAGCACCTGAATTCATTCCTGTGGTGGAGGAACCCTGTTTTCCTTTCTGTTCCTCCCACCATGTTGGCTTGTAATGTGTGGGAAACCTGAACACCACGCAGAACCGGGCTGTAGAACACAGAGTTCCCCAGAATGGCAGCTTCTGGGCACAGGAAGGTCTTGTGGGGTCCTGCAGTCCCTGGGAAGCAGGCACTTCTTGCTGCCCACCCCCAGCAGTGCTGCATTCATTGTCCCTCATTCGCCCCCTTTGGTCATGAGACCTGGTGGCGGCCGCCGCTGATGGCCTGGCTCGCTCTGTCCCTCTTTCAGATCCAGTCCTGGTTCCGCATGGTGGCGGCAAGGAAGCGGTACCTCTCACGGCTGAGCCACTTCAGAGACCACGTAAGCTACATGCACGCAAGCAAGCACCAAGTGGTGGCCCTGGCAGTGTTTTACACAGATCAGTTGGTGTATTTGATAAGTTGGGGATATAGAAGGAGACACAGAGATCTTGCCCAGTGTTGGCTCCCTTCCCAAGTAGGCTGGCCAAGGCCAGCAGTCCGCAACTCTATCCAGCTCTCCAGGCACTTGGCCTCTCACTTGCTGCATCCCCCATGCTTCACTGGGGAGTTGGATCGAAAGTAGCATAGCCAGAACAAGAGCCAACACTCCAGTGTGCAGTGTGGGTCGCTGATGGTACAAGCTGCGGCTTAACCCACTGCCCCACACAGTGACATTTGGTGTTCACATCTGATCAGCTCTTGTGCTCAGAGTGGAAGCTTCTAGAAAAATGTGAGTGCTCTCCAGTACAACATAATGTCACGTGTTGCCTGTCTCACTGGCGGTTGGCAGGCTTTCCCCAGAGCATGAAAACAGATGGCCTGAGCCAAGTTCTGTGCCCAGCCCTTTGCCTTTATGTCCACGCAGTCCCCCATGGCCTGTCTGAACTGTGAGTAGCCCCTAGGCTCTTCCACAGCAAGTGACCAGGGGCAGTCCTCAGCGCAGGTTATGCTCAAGATCACGCAGCTTGTCCCTCTCTCTTGCAGACACCCGAGATTGTGAAGATACAGTCACTGTTGAGAGCCAGTCGCACCCGGGGCGACTACAAAACACTGGGTAAGTTGAGGCCTAGCTTCCCGCAGGTGCCCCCCTGGGCTCTGCCCCAGTGACCACTGAGAGACATCCTGTGAGGGGACACTGCTTCCTGTTTGCAGGTCAGCGGGAGGTGGGAGTCCATGGCCTCACCCAAGGTCGTCAGGGCCGTAGCAGCCTGTGCCGCCCCCCCACATACACACATACTCTCTAGAAGATGTTGAGTTAGTGCGAACCATGAGAGTAAACCCCTTCCTTGTCTCCGCCCTGTCGTAGACGCTGCAGCCCCCTCGATTCCCAGCAAGGACCCTTGAAAGTGGTTGGTCAACGAGGGTGCTGGCATGGGGCTTATGGCTTGTGCAGGATTTGGGCCCTGAGTCATTTCAGGCCCCCCATTCCTGTGTCTGGGGTGGCACCCAGCAGGACATCTGGGACAGAGCCAGCAGTTGGGGGTTGGCCTAGCTGGGTCTCCCCAGCCCTGTGTTGCTGGGTCTGAGTCCTCATCCCTGAAGGCTCCCCCTTAGTCTCTCTTCGTGGTTTTTAAACGTTCTCTGTTTTCATGTTACTTGAGAGGTAGAGAGATGCAGAGATCTCACAGCTACTGTGTCACTGGCCAGTGCCCACAACAGCCAGGGTTCAGCCACGCCAAGGCCGGGTGCCAGGAACTCAGACTCTCCCACATGGGGGCAGGGACCCAAGGGCTTGGGCCATCTGATGCCTCCCATGATGTGCACTAGCAGGGACTGGATTGGAAGCCGAGCAGCTGCGATGTCACCACTATGCCACTTGTGGCATTTACCCAGGGCTGGTCTCACTGAGCATGTTGGGAGATATCTTTCAGGAACCAGAGGGCTGGCATGGCAGGTACCAGGGAAAACTTGCTGGAGTCAGCGAGACCTCGGGCCCTCTGCATGGTTCTGGGCACCTCTCTGGTCAGAGTTCAGGCTGAGGGCTAGGCTGAGGTTCCTGAACACTCTGGGCACCCTTGCCATCCCCCCAGCTCCTAACTGGCCCCTGAGGTCCTGCTCTCTGACCCTTTCTCACCCCGCAGTGGGGGGCCTGGCTCCTTTCCGAGGCCTTTGGGGCTGGAAGAAACTGCCTTCTGCCCCTTCCCCTGAGGCCTCAGCATCTCCCTGACCCACCCCAGGTCTCAGTGAGGCTCAGGCCTCTCTTAGCAGGGCTCACACGCACCTGCTGAGAGCATGAGTTGGGGCCTGCATAGACCCCCTAAATAAGTGGCAGATGATGGGAGCAGGGCTGCCTGACCGCCTCAGTGTGGTGTGTGTGTCTGCCATGGGCATGGACCAGGCCGGCCAATCGTGCCAGCATTCCTGGCTGTGTTCCGGGGGGCCTTTGCTGACAGATCCGATTTCCCTCTTTGCTGGGCTATCCTCTCTCATGCACACCCCTTCCTTCCCCACAGTGGGCTCAGAGAACCCGCCGTTGAAGGTCATCAGCAAGTTTGTCCACCTGCTAGACCAGAGTGACCTGGACTTCCAGGAGGAGCTGGAGGTGGCACGGCTGCGAGAAGAGGTGGTGACCAAGATTAGGGCCAACCAGCAGCTGGAGAAGGACCTCAACCTGATGGACATCAAGATTGGGCTCCTGGTGAAGAACAGGATCACACTGGAGGTCAGTGGGGTGGGCTGCGTCCTTGTGAGCGTCCCAGGGGTCCTCGGGGGCCTGACCCCTCCCCTGCCTCGGCCAGTGCCTCTCGGGCTGGCACATCCACAGCCACCATTTTGTGACACATTTTGTCCCTTGGGCTCATTTCACGCTCCCGTGTGACAGAGAACCTCAGACCTGCTGTCCTGGGGGCCTTGGCCAGAGAGCCAGGCCTTGACAGCCCTGAAACAGGAGAGTGACAGCGTGGGAACCTGCGTCCATGCAAACATGCACAAGCCTGAGGATGTGACAGTCGAGCTCCTGTGGAGGAGCCGCTGCCTCATGCAGCCTAACCCGTTGCTCAGGATGCCAGCATCCCACAGCAGACAGCAGGTTTGGGTTTCAGCTGCTCCACTTCCCATCCAGCCCCCCGACCTTGGCCCTAGGAGGCAGCAGGTGACGGCCAGGTGCTTGGGTCACTGTCACCCACATGGGAGACCCAGACGGAGCTCCTGGCCCAGCCCTGGCTGCTGTAGCTATTTGGGGAGGGGAACAAGGCTTTCAAAAAAGCAAAGGATTTTCAAAAAACTTATTTATTTGAAAGGTGCCAAGACAGGGAAAGATCTTTCCAAGACAGGGAAAGATCTTTCCATCCTTTAGTTCACTCCCCAGATGGCTGCAACAACCAAGGCTGGATCAGGTGGGAACCAGGAACTCCACCCTGGTTTCCATGGGAGTGACAAGAGACCACGGACTTGAGCTGTCTCTTGCTGCTTTTCTAGGCCCATTTAGCAGGAAGCTGGACAGGAACTTGGACAGCCAGGACTTAAACTGGTATCTATATGGGATGCCAGCGCCAATGGGGCCATGAGGCCAGTCCCTGCCCACTTAACAGGCCAGTTTCTGTCTACTCACATCCTCACCCTGGAACCCCGACACAGCCCCATGTCTGGGAACCTCGTTACCTGCATTGGAAATTGAGGCAGGTACTTTACAGTCCTGTGTTCTGTCTACAGAGAACTTTGGTGAGATGGGAATGTTAGCCCATTCACAAATGAGGAGCTGAGGAGGCAAAGCTGACTGGTCACAAAGCTGGCTGTACACTGCAGGCACCCCGTCAGCAGTTGGCAGCTTCTGCAGAAATGTCTGTCTCGTGGCATGTAAACGGGGAGCCTGAGTCCATAGCCAGAAGGGTGAGCCATATGGCTCTCTCAAGCAGGCTAAGTATCAGTGCTCTCTGCAGCCATGAGCCTGAGTGTGCAGTGTGCAATGTGTGTATGTGTGTGTTTCCTGCCATTTGTGTGTGTGTGGACTCCCTGCCCGCAGTGTGTGTGTGTGTGTGTGTGCTCCTTATCCTCAGCATGTGTGTTTGTGTGAGCTGAGAGCTACCTCTCTTTGTGTGCCAGGCTTGGCCATCTGGCATGCCTAGAGCCTGCTGAGTCCCTGCCCTATGAGAGGTGCCTAGGAAGGTTCATGCAGTGAGAGGACTTTGCCACAGGTGTGTGGGAGGGGAGTACACCTCTTCCCCCTGTGGAGAAGCTGGTGTCTGTGGCCCTGGGGTCCAAGGAGGAATGTTGGACTAAGCTGGTTCTCAGACTGTCTGGGAGCTGCTTGTGGACGAGGGAGCCCTGCAGCCACCTGCCCACATGTCCCCACACCCCGTCTGGTGGTGGCTGCACTCCTTTTCTCAGTGTTGACATACTTTACGAGCATGAAAAGCAAGGAGCTGGGGCTGCTGCTCTCAGAATCTCTGATCCAAGCACTTCATGTCCCTGCTCCCTACAGGGCATCGAGGTGACCTGGGGGGAAGGACAGCAGCTTGTCACAGAGCTGGGGAGTGGCCACAGGAAACTTTGTCACCCTGAGCTGGGAGCGGGAGTCAGAGGATGCAGAGCTGGGGGACAGACCTTGGTGTCTGCTAGGCAGGGCCTGGGACAGAGAGGATACAGCTCGTGCACAACACCTCCTGTGCCCACACATGTCCCTGGCATACAGCTCCCTGGGTGCATGGCCTTTGTGGGTCCCTGGGAGTGAAATGTAAGATTTGTAGGTAGTTTCTCCTGTTACCAGCTGATCAGTGGATCTGATTCTCGTGGGTCCCAGTGTAGCTACCTTTTCTTTGTCATTTGTGCTTTTGGAGTCACAGCTGAGAAACCATCGACTCATCTGGGGTCACAAGGATGTGGGCCCAACTTCCTCGCTCTCCTTCATGGGTTAGCTCTTGGTGTATCGCTGTGGTGTGGAACCTGGCTGTCCTGTTGTCCCAGCATGTTTATCTCCCTGTCCCCCCAGTGGGTGACCTGCTGTCCAGGTCACATTTGAGGCTTGGAGAAGCTGATCTTAGAAAAGTCAGACTCTCCCTGAGCCTTCCCTCTAACTTTCTTGGCTTCCTCATAAAGGGAGGGAAGGGGTAAGGAGTAACCGATGGCAGCTTCCTCCCATCTCCTAAATTCTTCTTGCAGGATGTCATTTCCCACAGAACGAAGCTGAACAAGAAGAAAGGAGGTGAGATGGAGCTCTCCAACAGCCTGGACAATCATGGCATGAAGAGCCTGAGTAAGGAGAGGAGGAAGATCCTGGAGGCCTATCAACAGCTGTTCTACCTCCTGCAGGTGAGGGCTGCCAGCCTTGCCCAGCCAGGGCACATGCGACCACGAGGGCCCATGCATCCTGCACACCTGCCGTGTACTACGTGCAGCCAGGCTAATCTGATTTCCTACTGCATCCCAGGCCTAGAGCATGTGAGCACCCGGGGGATACCCAGGCCTCAGAGTGAGACGTGGGTGCAGCCAGGCAATGCCCAGAGTTTGACTTCAGAGCCATGCTGGGGTGATGGGACTGGTGCATTACATGCTGCTCGCACCCGTGCTGGAGGGGAAGGGCACCCAGCAAGAGTGGCCCATGGCCTTAGGGCTCCTGTGTGGCCTGCAGGTGCCTTGGTGCTGGTTGGAGGACAGGTACAGGACATGGGGCATACACCTGACGAGTGACAGTGTCAGTGTTGTGGGGCCAGAAGTAGGAGACTGGGGACCCAGCTCCTCAGACAGGCATGGCTGCTGCTCTAGGGACATGGGGCAGCATGGCCAGGAGGCAGATAGTCCCTGGGGACGTCCAGGAAGAGAGCGCTTCCCAGCAAGCAGAGGGTATTTTTCTGCCTAATTCAGACCGGCTATCAGCCATGACATCTTTTAAGATGTGTTTGTTTAAAAGTTACAGAGGGTGGGCAAGACAGGGAGACAGGGATCTTCAGTCTACTGTTTCACTCCCCACTGACTACAACAGCCAGGAGTCAGAAGCCCCATCTGGGTGTCCCTTATGGGTGGCAGGGCTTTAAAGAGCTGAGGCATCCTCTGCTGCCTTCTTAGAAGCAGTGGCAGGGAGCTGGATTGGAAGCAGAGCAGCCAGGACTCAAACCAATGCCCATATGGGATGCTGGCACTGCAGGCAGTAGCTTTCCCAGCTGTGCAACGCCAACCCCATGCCAACTGTGTTTATGCTCATGAAGTGACGGCTGTAGAGTTCCTTCAGGTTTCATTCACTGCTCGTCTGGCACAAAGGAGTCAGACTCCAGTCATCACTGGCCTCAGCCAGGCACCATGATCCCTGATGTGCAAGTGGAGGCTCCTCGATGAAAGGCAGGAAAACCAGGGACCTGCCTAGAAACACCAAACTCCTGTTGCCTGAGCAGCCTGCGGCCTGCATCTGACCACTGGGCTGTGTCCAAGGAACAGGTTCAGAACCATGGCCCACGCCTGACCACTGGGCCATGTCAAGGGAATAGGTTCAAAACCGCAGCCCACGCCTGACCACTGGACCGTGTCCAGGGAAGGGACTCGGAACCACAATCCACACCTGATCACTAGGCCGTATCCAGGGAATGGACTCCGAACCACAGCCCAGCCTGACCACTGGGCCGTGTCCAGGGAAGGGACTCGGAACCACAGCCCATGCCTGACCACTGGGCCGTGTCCAGGGAACAGGTTCAGAACCACAGCCCGCATCCTGACCACTGGGCTGTGTCAAGGGAAGGGGCTTGGAACCACAGCCTACACCTGACCACTGGGCCATGTCAAGGAAACAGGCTCAAAACCACAGCCCACGCCTGACCACTGGGCCGTGTCCAGGGAACAGGCTCAGAACCACAATCCGTGCCTGCCCACTGGGCCATGTCCAGAGAATTGAGCTCAGAACCACACCCACGCCTGACCACTGGGCTGTGTCCAGGGAATGGGCTTAGACCACAGCCCATGCCTGACCCCTGGGTTATGTCCAGGGAAGGGGCTCGAAACCACACATTTGCCCCTCTGTTCTGTCTTACTTTGCCTCATTCCTCTCATTCCTCAAGATCTGTGGGGAAACGACAGAACTATGAACAGCCCGGGTTTCTGGTCCCTTGGATTCCTCCTGAACAGGACTTCTTCCTTGCATGGCAGGTGCGCTGCTCCAGGCTTTGCCTCAGGGTGCTGTGCCCAGAGCCAGCATTCAGAGTCCCACAGGTTGCTGGAGGGAGGCATAGTTCTCCACAAGGAGTCCAGGAGGCAGTGAGAAATAGTCCCTACCACAGAGCTGTGGCGGGAGTGGTCCCGCTGGAGCTGTAACAAGGAGGTGCCAAGGTCCAGGTAGCCACCACTGGCCTGAACAGCTGCATGTCACATCAGCCTGGAGTGGGGATTTCTTGAAAAGTTTACAGTCAAAATCCCTGAGCACATGGGGTGCAGTAAACCCTGGGTTTTCAGCCAAACTCCCTGAGTGCCTGGGGTGCAGGGAACCCTGGGCTTACAACTAAGCTCCCTGAGTGTGTGGGGTGCAGGGAGCCCTGGACTTACAGCCAAACTCCCTGAGTGCCTGGGGTGCGGTGAGCCCTGGACTTACAGCCAAACTCCCTGAGTATGTGGGGTGCAGGGAGCCCTGGACTTACAGCCAAACTCCCTGAGTGCGTGGGGTGCAGGGAGCCCTGGACTTACAGCCAAACTGCCCGAGTCCATGGTGTGCAGTGAGCCCTGGGTTTCACATGCAGGAGATGCAGTGCGATTGTTATGCTGGGAGCCCCTCTGCAGCCCAGCTTCAGTGGAGCCCCTCTGCCCTCCCCTCACCCCAGATCCTCCTGGGGTGGGGAGGCCCGAACAGTCTTAGCAGTTCCATGTCCATCCTGATCACCTGGGTGCCAGCCCCCATGACTTCTGCCTCCCCACTTCCCTCCTTGCAGAGCGCCATGGCTGCTGTGTTCTCTCCCTGCCTTTCCCTCTGTTTCTGGCACCTTCTGTGCACTGAATCCCTTGTCTCTTTGGAGACCCCTGGGTGCGCCCTCTTCGGCATCTCAGCAGTGACGTAGACCTGTGACTCCAGGTCTCCAGGGGAAAGCATGTTAGCCTGGGCATGGTGTGGGAGATGTCTGTGACACTCAGTCACTCCTACGACTTGTGACACATGTGACAGTATTAAGATGTGGCCATGTCCTATGACACATCTGACAAGACAAATGTTACCGTGTCCTGTGATATGTGTGACATGACACTCAGACATACCTATGACACATTTGTGACACAATATTAAAATGACCGTGTCCTGTGACAGGTCTGTGACAAAGACATTCAGATATGATCATATCAAGGGGCACATCTGTGAAATGGCTGTGACATGACTCACATGGCTGTGTTAGGAAGTGTCCACGGCATGGTTTGCTTTGGTGGCACCCTGAGGCACCGTGAGAGTGGTCTCAGCTGCCACCTCTGGACATCATACTTCTGGCCAGTCAGTGATATGTAAATGAGATGCTGCTGTCCAAGGGGTCATTCCCTGACCTGTGCTTTGTGTGCTTGGCTTCCCCCACAGACCAACCCCTCGTACCTGGCCAAGCTGATCTTCCAGATGCCGCAAAACAAGTCCACACGGTTCATGGACACCGTGGTCTTCACGCTGTACAACTATGCCTCCAACCAGCGGGAGGAATACCTGCTGCTGAAGCTCTTCCAGAAAGCACTGGAGGAAGAGGTCAGGTACGTCGAGGCAGTGGGGTGGTGGGGATGAGACCACCAAGATGGGAGCCTCAGGGTAGGCTGACCTCAGGGCTATACCTATTGTGGCTTCCTCCAGCCAGCAGAATCCTAACCTGCTGTCAGGCTATCACACCCTCAGTAGGGGAAGCCTTCCATCAAAGTCAAGTGTAGTGGATGGGGACACATGGGAGGATGTTCCTGGACCTGTGCAGAGCCTCAGGGCCGGAGTGACAGGGCCTGTGCCGTGAGGGCAGTGCAGGGAAGGACTTGCTGGTGTGTCATGGAAACAGGCCTGTGGTGGGGGAGGAAGACCTTGTAAGGAGGAGAGTGGGGCCGGTCTGGCCCCTTGGTGACGTCCTGGGTCACTGGGCGGTAAAGCTGGGATACAGGCAGGCAGTGTGGCTATGCCATCCACGTTCTTGAAGCTGAGAGATCCTGCCACCAACCAACAGGGATGTGAACATGATGGCCACCTGCAGCACGTCTGTGGGTGAGGTCAGAGACACGGAGTCTAGATGCTCCAAGAAATGATGTGTGTGTAGACGGAGACGTGAAGATGTGCAGCAGGCCTTTGGGCAGGCGAGGCAGAACAGGCAGGATGCTCAGTTTAGGGGCTAAGGTCAGAGCATGGGTCCTGAGGAGATGGGGAGCGAGGCCGTGCGGTGCGTGGGTAACGGGGGGTGGGGGGCGGCAAGCCAGCTGCAGCTGCTTGTTATCTTCTGCTCGCCCTGTCTGCCCTACTCCCACGTGCAAGGGCTCTTGAAACAGCTCATGGAAAATGGAATGAAAATTGTTTATTTTTATCCAAGTGTCTTGAAATCCAGGCATGTTTTTCCATCATAGCATTTTCCATGACCCCTCACATGCTTGGATTTCAAACACTGTTGTCTCCAAAAATAATTTCATTCCATTTCCTATGCACAAAGAGTCACAAAGTCAAGGAAAGCAGCATTCACCGTGGCAAGATTGAGTGAAGGTGATAGGAAGGAGGGAGCCAGCAGGATGAGGATTAGACTAGGGCAAAGTGGGAAAGAGGTGAGGAAGAGCTGGGCAGCTGAGGCAGGGGTGAGGGAGTGCAGAAGGGCCAGGCAGCTGGGGCAGGGGTGAGGGAGTGAGGAAGAGCCAGGTAGCTGGGGCAGGGGAAGGGGGTGAGGAAGAGCCAGGTAGCTGGGGCAGGGAAGGGGGTGAGGAAGGGCTGGGCAGCTAGGGCAGGGGTGAGGGAGTGAGGAAGAGCCAGGTAGCTGGGGCAGGGGAAGGGGGTGAGGAAGGGCTGGGCAGCTAGGGCAGGGGAAGGGGGTGAGGAAGGGCTGGGCAGCTAGGGCAGGGGTAGGGGGTGAGGAAGAGCCAGGTAGCTGGGGCAGGGGAAGGGGGTGAGGAAGGGCCAGGTAGCTGGGGCAGGGGAAGGGGGTGAGGAAGGGCCAGGTAGCTGGGGAAGGGTAGGGGGTGAGGAAGGGCTGGGCAGCTAGGCAGGGGCAGGGGGTGTGGGATCAGCCAGAAGAGATGCTCACTCGCCCTGGAGTGAGGCTGGGTTGCAGTGAATGTGAGTGTGATAGGAAGAGGAAAGGGTTCGTTCCACTACAGGGTTTCCTTTGCGAATGGGCAGCTGAATGGGGCGCCGTGTCTACCTTGCTGGAGTCCTGCAGTGTCGTTGCTGCCCAGCACATTTCCAGGTCCGACTGACCTTCAAGATTGACCACGAGACTGAATCCCATTGACCAGATGCTTTAAGTGCTCACTTCTTGGGCTGGTGCTAAGGCATCTTCGGTTAAGTTTCTGCCTGCAATGCTGACATCCCATGTGGATGCTGGGAAAGCAGTGGAGGATGGCCTAAGTGCCTGGGCCCCTGCACCCACGTGGGAGACCTGGAAGAAGCTCCCGGCTTCCAGCTTTGAACTGGCCCTGCTCTGCGTGTTGTGGCCGTTTGGGGAGTGAACCAGCAGATGGACAATAACTCTGTCTCCTTTGCTTTAACTCTGCCTCTCAAATGAAAACAAATCTTTTAAAGAAATGAAAATAAAACTTATTTTTAGGGAAAAAAAGAGGTGTTATTGCTTATTTGAAAAACAATCACAGCAGGAGAAGGAGAAACAGAGATCTTCTGTCCACTGATGTGTCCCCCAGGTGGCTGCAATGGCCAGGGATGGGGCAGGCCCAAGCCAGGGAGCCTTATCCAGGTCCCACCTGGATGGCAGGACCATCTTTACTGCTTTTCCTAGGCTGGTAGCTGGGAGCTGGATTGGAGATGGAGCAGCTGGAACACCAGCCAGTGCCCACATGAGATGTCAGGGTTGGCTTTTCTGCTGCGCCCTAACACTAACCCCAAGGAGTACTTTTTACAAATGATCTCTGCCAGAGAAATGTGACTCCAGAAGGCCCTGGAATGTATGTTGTATAAATGGTGCCTGGGGTTGGTTTTCAGATCCAAGGTGGACCAGCTACAGGAAATTGTCACAGGGAACCCCACGGTCATCAAGATGGTTGTGAGCTTCAACAGGGGCGCCAGGGGGCAGAGCTCACTGCGGCAGCTGCTGGCGCCTGTGGTGAAGGAGATTCTTGAGGACAATGCCCTGGTCATCAACACCAGCCCCGTGGAGGTGTACAAGGCCTGGGTGAACCAGCTGGAGACGCAGACCGGGGAGGCCAGGTGAGACGGCCAGCAGCTCCTGCCACAAGCTGCACCTTCCCCTGTCCGGACACAACCACCTATCAGCGCCCACGCGGGTCACATGTGCACACCAGACGGCCTCAGCCTCTGCCGGCCTCCCCTTGTCATTTCTCTTTCCACACTGTCGCACACAGATGGCACACACTTTGTACAGTCACCACAGATTCAGTGTGTGAAGACTGTCAGCCCGGGCAGGCCTGGCCTCACTCCACAGCGCTCTGTAGGTCAGGCAGGGCCAGCGATTCCCTCCTGATGAGGAGGCTGCAGGCACTGACAGAGGCTCAGGAGCGCAAGCAGCTGTTGCAGCACTGTGTGCAAACGTGAAGAGGCGAGAAAATAGAAACACTTAGCTATGCGGTGTGCACGGCACAAGGCAGGGTGGGCTTCTGTTTGGAATGACAGCGTGGATGGAGAAATATCTTATGTTCTCAGTTACAGTTAGGAACATTGACCTGTGTTCACATGTATAATGAACATGCAGGGTGTATGTGCATGTATATACATGTGTTGTAAACACCACACACAGGACCATATGGAGTTGATGTGCACTGTATTACATCCACACACATGCACACATGGGGTCTATATGGGTATGCACATGCTGTTACACCCACACATGTGTATACATGGGGTCTGTATGGGTGTACATGCTGTTACACCCACACACGTGTACACATGTGGGGTCTGTATGGGTGTACACACTGTTATACCCACACACGGGTGCACATGTGGGGTCTATATGGGTATGCACATGCTGTTACACCCACACACGGGTACACATGTGGGATCTATATGGGTGTACACGCGGTTACACCCACACACGTGTACACATGTGGGGTCTGTGTGGGTTGCACACTTACATACATGTACACATGTGGGTCTGTATATGGGTTACACGCTTACATACATACACACATGTGGGTCTGTATCGGTGTGTACACGCTCTTACACCCACACATGTGTATGGGTTGATACACTCCTCCATACATTCAGTTTGGATGTATGCAGCTCAGTTATTGATGTGCACGAAGGCCTGGTAGTGTTAGGTCTGAGGGATGAGAACTAATGTTCTACATGTTGGTAGCTTGTTTGTAGATAGGCTTTTTTTTAATGGACAGATTGATTGGCTGTAATCAGGAAAAATGAAAAGAAAGCCAGTTGGCTGGGTCTGCATTCCCTGGGTGTGTCTGTTTCTTTTCCCTAAGGCCCAGAGGGAGAACTTCTGGTCCCCCCTCCCCATCCCCTTGGAGCATGTTGCTGTGTGCAGGTGTCCCGTCCACTGGACAGATCGTGGCTCTGGCATCCATGGGCAGATTTAGTGCTTGGAGGAAGCTGGGTGGTATGCCCTACTGGCTGGAGCCCCTGGACACTGACACCTGCCTGTGTTCCAGCAAGTTGCCCTACGACGTGACCACCGAGCAGGCGCTCACTCACTCTGAAGTGCAGGCCAAGCTGGAGGCGTCCATTGAGAGCCTGCGCCGGGTCACGGACCATGTCCTCAGCTCCATCATCTCCTCCCTTGACCTCCTGCCGTGAGTTGTGTTTGTGGCCACTTTGACCTTGGGGCGGAAGGTTCTGGAACACTGTGTGACTTAGGCACCAGGTGCAGGCAGGCGTCCTCCCTTGTGTTCATACAAATTATCCACTGTGCCTGCCCCTCAGGTACACCACCTTAGGCCCTGGCGGCTCTGCTGCCAACACAGCTGTGGACGCTGCCTAGTCATTGTCAGCCAGGATCCTGGGGTTCCATTTCCATCTCACTTTATGTTTGATTTTTAGGAAAATCACGCAGCCACCGTGTCTCCTTTTCCATGATTTTCTTTTGTCATCTGTTTTACATTTAGTTATGGATTGAGGTATGTAGCCAAAGTGCTGAAGAGTTCCCTCCATGAGAAATTCCCAGATGCCACGGAGGAGGAGCTACTGAAGGTAGACTATCTGGGGCAGCCTGGTGTAGGAGCCCCATGTGCCGCCCATGTGGCATGACTGTTGATGGGAGTGACCTTCAAGACTGCTGCCCCCTGAGGGCCACGTGGGGTCGGCGGCCTTGGTAAAGGGCCCCTTGACGGAGCAGCTCACTGCTGCCCCCTGAGGGCCACGTGGGGTTGGTGGCCTTGGTGAAGGGCCCCTTGATGGAGCAGCTTGGTCTCTCCGACCTCTGTCAGGCTCCCGCCGAATGCAGCATCTTCATGACCTACACTGAGCTCCTTGTTAGGACTCAGGGCAGAAGCGGTCTGCTTGCTCTTGCAAATGTAAAACTAACATCAGATTTCCTTTTTTTGTTTTTAATAAATAAATAACCTGACACTGTGTGTTCTTTCTTATGGCCTTGGCAGATTGTGGGAAACCTGCTCTACTACCGCTACATGAACCCTGCCATTGTGGCCCCTGATGGCTTTGACATCATCGACATGACTGCCGGGGGTCAGATCAGCCCTGACCAGCGCCGGAACCTGGGCTCGGTGGCCAAGGTGCTGCAGCATGCGGCCTCCAACAAGCTGTTTGAAGGGGAGAACGAGCACCTCTCATCCATGAACGACTACCTGTCGGAGACGTACCAGCAGTTCAGGTGACAGCGTGTTGCTGCAGGGCTGTGGACAGGCAGGATGGGCACAGAAGCAGGCCCAGCCCAGCCTCCTGTCTGCCACACAAAGTCCTCCCGTTGTGCACCACCGACACACAGGCTGAGCAGCTGGATGGAGCGGGGCGTCAAGTCCTTGTCTCCCTCCATGGAGCTCCAGGGCATGGCATGGGGTTTGTGGTGAGGTGTTCTCCAGCCTCTTGGCCTAAGGCCTGAGATGGAGCCGAGGCTCTTGTTCTGAGACGCTGTTAGCCAATGGCTGTGTGTGGCTGTCCTGTTCCATCACAGAGCTGTTCTCGGCACGGATGCCACAGCCTGCGTCGCTGGGGAAGGAGGATGTCCATCCAGGTTATAGGAAAGACACAGAGTTGGTCTCTCTGCATCTGTCCACGGGAAGTCACGGCCTCTTCCTCCTCTGGTTTGAGGAGTGTGGACAAAGGTGTAACTGCTGTGACACCCATGTCAGAATGTGGGGCGTCTTCTGGCCCACTACCCAAGGCCTGTGGTGTTCTGGATGCTGATTCGGCCCTTGGAGCTTCCTCCACTTCCCTCCCTCCCCCTCTTCTCTGTCAGCTGTGCAGGCCACTAGCTCCCAGGCACTTAGAAACAGCCTCCAGGCCCAGCCTCAGCTCCTCTGAATTCCTGCTTTTTCTCTTGACTTCTTTGCATCCTCATATGGGCAGTCACGGCCAGGTTATGGCAGGGAGGACCTGCTGCCCTACTGCCCATGGGGACACAGGGCCTGCAGTCCGGTTAGTGGGGTGGGAACACTGAGGAGAAGCCCCAGAAGAGATGGTGATAGCTTTATGGAACAGACCTGGGATGTTTGTGTTTGTGACAGGGCTGTTCATGCTTCTGTCCATGTCAGCATATGCTGGTCTGGGCTTGGGGCATGTGACTGCCGTGGGCCTCAGCCACAGCTGTCATTCCTGTCAGCCAGGAAGAGGGTGGGCTCGGCTCTCATGTTTGCCCCACTGGGCCCTGGAGCGGTGAGCGCGCTTGCCCAGGCTGGACCACCTGAAGCAGCACATGTCATGACATCTGACCGAGAGTTCCTTCTCAGATCCAGAATTGCCAGTCTGGATGTTTTTATCTGAATTTCAGACGCTGTTTCTTAAAGAATAGCCTTTTCAAGGTGACCTGCCCCAAACTGGAAGGTGTGGAGCCAGGCGAGAACTGAAGGCCCTTATGGCTCTCCTCAGCCCTGTGTAACGGGCGGGTTCCATGTCCAGAATATGAACACAGAAGAAGCTGTGATAACTGGAGAACAACTCACTCACTGTCACTTAGAATCTCCTGTCTCTTCTTTTTTTCTTTGGAAGAGAGACAAAAGGGAGATCTCTCGAGTCTGCTGGTTTATTCTCTAAAATCCTACAGTGTCAGGTCTGGATCAGGCCAAGCCAAGAGCCGGGAGCTCGGCCTGGGCCTTCCTTGGGTGGCTGTGACCCAGGTTTGCGCCACCACCTGCAGGAAGCTAAAACTGGGAGCAGAGCAGGGACTTGGACTGTGTCCCCTCCCACAGTGCCCAGAGCTGCCCCTGGTTCCCTGCTTGAGACTGACTCACAGATTTGGCTCTGTCTGAAGGAACTACTTCAAGGAGGCCTGTGATGTCCCTGAGCCAGAAGACAAGTTCAACATGGACAAATACACGGATGTGGTGATGGTCAGCAAGCCAGTCATCTACATCTCCATTGAAGAGATCATCAACACGCACTCGGTAAGCGGGCTGGGCCCCCAGCACCTGACGTGGGGGAGCAGACGTGTGCAGTGGGACAGGCATGGTCTAACATGGGTGACCAAACATGCACATTTGGACTTGCGAAATGCATTGTGGGCAGTGATGGGAGTGGGCTGATGCAGGTTATCAGAAATGCATGGTTGATTGGACATGTGCACGGCACCCTGGCCAGTGACAGGAGTGGGCTGACACCGGTGGTCAGTCCTGAGCACACTGGCGTGCCATGTGACGGTAGATGTGTGTGCTCTGCCTGGGACTCTCTACATTCACCTACTCCTTCATCCAGTCACATCCCCAACCCTGGCCTGGTGAGATCAGGCCACTAAGCCAGGTGGCCAGCACCTGAGGCCCTGAGAGTCAAGGTCTGTGTCCCCCACCAGACAGAGCCAGTGGGAAGACGCCAGCTTTGGACCTGAAGCAAGAAGAAGGGAAGAAGCTGCTTGGGGAAGAGGAGGGGCTCCCATGCATCAGAGCTTCCTGCCCAGGATCTCTTTTGGATGTAGAGAGCCGCCCCTGACCCTGTGGTGAGGAATAGGCAGCATCCCTGACCCCCAGGGTGTCACAGGTTAAGCACCTGTTGACGACAGGCCTAGTGGTAGGAGGTGTAGGAACCTTCAGCAGATGTCCCTGCATTCAGAGTAAAGAGAAGCTGAGCACCGAGGCAGTTTGAGACCATTTGAAATTCATGTTCTGAAAAAATCTAGGCTCTGTAAAGTAACTTGGAGGAATCGTTCCAGAATTGGATCACCCAAGCAGGGCCTAGGAGACCTGTGAGATGGGCCTGGAGTCCGGATGAGAACTGCCTCATGGCACGTGCCTGAGGGCTCAGAGGCTCCAGGTTTGGGCCCCCAGCCCAGGGTCTCCTAGAAACCCAGCCAATACACCTCTCAATGTCCTGAACCTGCCACGTGGAGCGGATCCGCTCAAGGCCGCAGACCATCCTCACGAGCCTCCCTCTCTGTCACCAAGCTGCTCTGCATGCTGAAGCTTCAACAAAGGCCTGGAGGAAGGACTGTGTCGGTTCTTCATCCCATCATCTGCTCATTTGAAAGGCAGTTACAGAGAGAATTCTCCCCTTGCTGGCTTAATTCCTAAATGCCCACAAAACCCAGGGCTAGACCAGGCCAAAGCAGGAGCTGGGAATGTCGGAATGTGGGGCGTTCCAGAGGCTCAGGAACTCCAGCTACCTTCTGCTGCTTTCCCAGGTGCATTAGCAGGGAGCTGAACCAGAATTGAAACAGCCAGGTTTCGAACCAGTGCCCTGATGCAGGATATCAGCGTAACCGGCACCACCATGCCTGCCCCAGATGTGGTTTTGACATCTCTGGACTGTGACAGGGATTGACTGTGATGTTCACAAGCTCTGGGCACATCTTCTCCCTCTCCTATGCAGCACCCAGATCAAAGGGGAATTGCCCAGCCATGCCGTTCACAAGGGTGCTCCTCAGGCAGGCAGGCAGGCAGGCCCCTCTGTGTGAGCGCTGACTCACCGGCAGTCAGCTCCTGTGGCGCCTTGTGTACCCCGAGCCCTGCATCTGTGCACTGCTAGGGTGGGTACGTTCCTGTCGCGGCACGTTGCTGGAAAGGGTACGTTCCTGTCGCGGCTCGCTGTCTGCTTCTTTGTCAACAAGAATTGAAAACAGAGCTCAGCTCTGGGAATGGGGCTCGTGGCCAGCTCGCAATTCTCAGTGGGCTGGGCTGGGAGGCAGATGTCAGGTGGGGCCACACACTTGCCTGTCCTGAGGAATGTGAAGCTAGAGACGCTGTCGTGAGCTGTAGTCTGAATGGCTTGAGCTGGGGAGGAAGCCGCCTGGAGCATATACACGCAGGCCTCTAGCTCCCATTACCTCCCAAAACACGGCCAGCACAGCCTGTTCCAGCGCCACCGTCCCCTGTTTCTGGCCATTGATGACAGCATGCACAGAGCACCTCTGGCTGTGACGGAACACTGCCTCCCACATGTCATCAGGGGCCTCAGGGAAGTCGAGGGCATGGACGCAGGAGAGCTACACACAGGCACTGCCCAGCTGCGGCTCTCCCCTGCTGACGCTCCAGGAGGGTGGTCAAAGAAGATTTGTCTTTTAGAGCCTTACATGAAGTGGACAACGTTCTTGTTTACCATCTCAATAATGGAAGGAGGATGCAGTGGGCGTTGTCCATTCAGGTCCTCAGCAGTCAAGAAGGAGACCCTGTGTGTGGTTCATTTGTTCTCAGCAGAGACCAAGGCAGCCCTCGCCAACCCCCATGGGAAAGAGCCTCGGGAGCTGGCACTGTGGTATAGCAGGTAGTTGTTGCCTGCTACGTGCACCGGCGTCTCTTATGGGTTCCAGTTCGAGTTCCAGCTGCTCCACTTCCCATCCAGCTCCCTGCCTGTAGCCTGAGAAAGCAGTCGAGGACAGCCCAAAGCCTTGGGACCCAGCACCCACATGGGAGACCCGGAAGAAGCTGGCTTCTAACCAGCCCCATTCCTGCTGTTGTGACCATTTGGGGAGTGAACCAGCAGATGGAAGATTTTTCTATGTCTCTCTCCTCTCAGGAACTCTGCATTTCAGATAAATAAATAAATAGTTAGGGATAGAAAAGAAAGAGTGGCAGGAAATAGTACTAAACAGCCAGACATGCACATCCCAGGAGAATGGGACTCCTTTTCCTGACCCCATACGAAAAACAGCTCAAAACTGACCCTGCACCCACACGAGGAAGCTGGAACAGCAGGGAACTTCCCAAGTGAAACCAGAGTAAGTGTGCAACCCGGGCTCTGGCAACAGACTGAGATACAAACACCGAAGTCATAGGAGAGGTAGACAGTGTTTCATCAACACTGACAACTGTGCTATGAATGGTGTCATCAGGAGATCAAGGGCCCCTGAGATGGACTATGAGGCAATAACTGCCACCAAGCTGCATGGCCAGGACACATATACAAACCCCACAACTCAGTGATGGATAAATAATGTCAAATGTGTCATTTACCTGGCAGGACGCATGGCTCCACCTCAGCTGAACCATCCACAGTGTAAAAGGTGCACCTGCCGGGAGCTGCCGGCCCCGTGCCAGAGTGCATCACGCTGTTAGGTGCCCCAGCAGGAAGACAGGTAATGAGAGACCTGGTGCAGCCAGGCGGCAGATGGCATGACAATTCCTCAGAAATTGGCATTTCTGTATCGGGAGTGCTCCATGGAACTGAAACTAGAGACAAGAGAAGGAAAGCCCTCTCTGACCACCACCACCTCCCCTCTTTACCAGAACATTAGTCCTGAAACCAGGCGTTCAGTAGTAGGTGCAAGGATCACAAGATGCTGTGAGGTCATCCCTGAAGACAGAGATGTGAGATGGTGGAACCCTAACACCTGCCCAACACGGGGGACCCCGAGGACAAGACACCGTAAAATGGGCACATGCTGGCAGATTCCACAGCAGTGGGAAGGCATGCTTCAAGGGACTGCAGGAAATGGGCAGTGGGCAGGATCCATCTTGCCAAAGTGAGCAGTGATGTCTACTGGGCCCATCCTGACATGATAGGCAGTGATAGCTGCTGAGCCTGTCCTCTCAGGGTGGGCAGTGACGGCTGCTGGTCATGTGCTGTCAGGGTGAGCAGTGACTGGTGCTGGGCCCATCCACTCAGGGTGGGCAGTGACGGCTGCTGACCATTTCCTGTCACGTAGCCCCATTCTTGTTCTGAAATCAGAACAGATGACGAATACCCACCTCTGAGCATGCCTCCAACGTGGTTACATATATGTAAACCTTGGTGAATTTGTGAGGTTTGATTCGTGTCTCAGTAAAACTGTTGGAACCAAAGATTAAAAATAGAAACCAGGCTTTAGAGATGGCTGAGGTACAGATATCCCTTATTGTGCCTCTTCCAGAGAACCCTGAGCCCTTGTGTGGGAACGTTGTTTGGATTTCATCAGGATCCCTAATCCCACAGACAAGAGTGACTTCAGCCCTTCCCCCAGCACTTTTCTTCCTGGAGACGTCCCCTCTGAGACCCGACCCCATTTCCTGACTCAGCCCAAGTCTTTGGGTCCACCCCACGGGAAACCACCCACTCCTTCTGTCTGGGTCTCAGACAAACAATTTGGTTTGTCTGCCAGCGTGATTAAAGACAGCTGAGTGGAAGCCATACAAATGGGCTTCCGGGGCTGGGACACCTCAGCCCTCCCCAGCCCTCCCCAGCCCTCCCCAGCCCTCCACAGTGGGGGTTTTGCTGTGCAACTGGACAGGAACAAAGGGGTGGCAGGAGTGACCTCACTGGATGAGACGTTCTGAACACTTCCGCTGTGGTTTCTTGATGCTGCGAACATACTTTGGGGAAGTGAAAATCTCTGATCCCTCATTTTATTAAATCTCAGGCTTGCATTCTGACTTGAACAATACTGAGAGGAAGCTGTGACTTACTGGAAGTGTAACACTTTGCTGACACGTGTGTGAACACGTGTCACTGTAGCAGTTCTGACAGCTGTGTGCTGATGTGTTACTGCAGTGGTTCTCACATGTATGCAACGTGTGTCACTGCAGTAGTTCTCACACATGTGCTGACATGTGTCACTGCAGTAGTTCTCACGTGTGTCACTGCAGTAATTCTCACACGTGTGCTGACGTGTGTCACTGCAATAGTTCTCACACGTGCGTGTGACGTGTCACTGCGGTAGCTCACGTGTGTGCAACGTGTGTCTGCAGTAGTTCTCACGTGTGTGCTGACGTGTCACTGCGGTAGTTCTCATGTGTGTGCAACGTGTGTCACTGTAGTATTCTCACATGTGCTGACGTGTGTCACTGTAGCAGATCCCAGCCCTGGCTCACTTGTGCCCCTGGTCCCCTCACAGCTCCTGCTGCAGCACCTGCCTGCCATCGCCCCTGAGAAGAACGACTCCCTGAGTGAGCTGCTGGCGTCACTGGGGGAGGTGCCCACCGTGGAGTCCTTCCTGGGTGAGAACCACTCCTTTGCCTCAGTCACAACTGGAGTTCATTGTGAGGTTTCCTGTCCTAGGGAGAAGGAATGAAAGCTTGGGGAAGGGGTGACAACCGCCGCTGCTGGGGCAGAGCTCATGGTGTGGGCACTGTGGTTATAATAGTGTCTGAAGGTAGGCTCCAACTGTGGCGGGTGTTCACAGCCTATGCCACCAAGAACGAACCCTGTCTGTGGACACTGCAGCCCCTCCTGTGCGTCCTGGGGATTCCTCACTCAGCGGTGGCTGCTCTGTAGCTCTGCATCCCTGGTTCTTATAACAGTGCTGCCAGCTGAGCTGAGGCTTGGTTCCATGAGGACACGACCTTTCCTTCCCCCTCCCTCACCTCCCCACACAGCCTTTCTCACACGCCATAAAGTCACCATCACCCTGCCAGCTGGCTTGCTACCCTTGTTGTTTCCCCCCAGGGGAGGGATCCATGGACCCCAACGACCCCAACAGGGAGAGCACTCTGAGCCAGCTTTCCAAGACTGAGATTTCCCTCTCCCTGACAAGCAAGTATGACGTAGGCGATGGTGAAGCCGTGGATAGCCGGAGTCTCCTGATACGGTGAGTGTGGCCTTGGGGATGCAGGGCTTGGGTTCCACCGGACAGAGTGTGAAGATGGAGGTGTGTTCAAGCATGAAGTGTCTAATGCAGGGAGGACGGCGTCCGCAGTCCGGCACAGGAGGACAGCAGCTGGGAGGGTCCCTGGTTTCCTAGACACTGTGTGGGTTCTTCCAGAAGCTCATGCAACGGCCACATAGGTGCAGATGCAGGTGCAGGGAGGGAGAGGGTGGACCATGCAGGCTGATTCCTTTAGGTAACAACTCAGCCTAGAAGCCGCGGGTGACTATTTCCATGTGGCCGGGAGGTGGGCCCGTGGCCAGAAGGTAGGCCCGTGGCCGGGAGGTGGGCTGCTTCCTCTAAGCTCCCTGGAGGTCCTTGGAAGTGACGGGAAGGACCACTTTCCTGATTGGTTTGTGTGTGGTCTGAACACCACTGTCCACCTGCAATCTGCTCCCACATCTGCATCACCCAGTAAAAGTCATGCTTTGGGTCTAAGACAGCAGAACAGATACCTGAACATTGTATTTAATGTTTCCGCACACTGCGTGGCCAGGCTTCTCCATGTTCCTATGAGGTTGTAAAAAGCAGGCACGCTGGGCAGGGCTGTGCCTGAGCCTAGGGCCCTGGCGCCCTCCCCTGCAGCCAGCCAGTGGCTGCATTGTTTTCCGTGAAGCCGACCCACAAGAAGAGTGTGCTATCCAGGGGCATACTGTGTGTCTTCAGGGTCACATAGCTATTGAGGCCATTTGGATAGGAAACCAGTGGGTGCAAGATCTCTCTGTTGCTCTTGCAAATGCATAAATCTCAAAAGAATTTTACAAACAGACCCAACTGTATTTCAGTACATCTGGTTGCTCACTGCTTTGTTGGTCCCCTCTGCCCCTGGGACATCAGAGGCCTCCCACTGGGCATCCTTGGAGGCGCCACTTTTTGCGGGGTGTCTCCCAGAGCCGTCCCAGGTCAGTGTGGGGAGAACACGAGTTTGAGGCTGACCAAATAGCACACTGAACGTGAAATCTGAGAACTGCCCAGAATATTTGTTGGATTTGGTGTTTGAGTTTTTACCAAGTCGTGAAGGTCGATAAAGGTGCCAGCTGCTTATTCCCAGGACTGGCACTGCTCGTGAGACTCCTGGGTAAACCTGGCTCTTGGCCACCTGTGGCTGGTGGCTGCAGCCTCAGCAGCCCTGCAGAGGGACCATGAGTGTGCTGCTCCCTTTTCTGGACCCCAGCAGGAGGCTCTGCCTGCCCTTGCTTCAGTCCACCCCTAGGGTAGGCCCTTGAGAGACACCCACTTTATCTGTAGAAAGAGGAGCCCCGTGGGAAACCCAGAACCTGCCAAGTCTGTGCAGCAGCGAGGCAGAGTTTGAGCCATACCCACAGCCAGAACCGGCCCTGGGTACCTGGACCCCACATCCATGACTGCTGGGGAGGCAGGCACATGTGCCTCCTGGGGCTGGCAGCTACACATAAATGGGGGTCCAGGATAGGACCTGGACAGAGGCTGATGGGAAGCAGCATTCCCAGTGAGAAGGGCTGTTGTAGTTTTCTGTTCTAGAACAGGACCTGAGCAAATCAGCCCTCATTGTCCCCAGTCGTTGAACAGTTATACAGCTCCTGTAGGGAGCAGGGCCAAGCTGTCCTACAGCGTTCCCAGGGGTAGATAGAGAACAGTGTCCTGGGTCATCCTATAGCATTCCAGGGCAGACAGCTGCTCTAGGGAGCCATGGGCCAGGTCATGCTAGAGCATTCCCAAGGGGAATAGTGCCCCAAGCGGTGCTACAGCATTCCAGAGGGGACAGACAACTCCTGCAGAGAACAGCACTCCCACAGTGATAGACTGTCACCTGCTCACATGTTCCCAGTTGCCCGGTGCTTTTACTTTTAGCTCAGCATCCTGTTTGGCACACTATGATGGAGGAGGGGTTGTCCAGGGAGGAAATGACCCTCAGGGTGTCACTGGCTTTTTGCCCACCCTGAGTCCCCTAGGTTTTCTCAGCCCACCCTGGGCCCCGCGACAAGGATCCACAGTGGAAGTGGTTCTCCTGGGGCCGTGAGGAATGAGGGCAGGAAGCCACACTGATCTCATCTCACACATAACTGTAGCATAGGAAAAGGAGAAAGACGATGCGTTGGGTCGTCCCATGGACCCAGAACTCATATGGAGGACTCACTTGGGAACAGTTGCTGTTGGGTCACGCTGCGGGGATGTAGGTTCTGTCCCTGCATCTCCCAGCCATGAGTCTTCCCTGCTGTCATCTAGAGGGCTCGCCGGGCCCCGAGAGGGCGAGGGGAGCCTGTCAGAACTGAAGGTGAACACAGCGACTCTCCCTCATCAGCCCTGTCTCTGCCTCGGGCAGCTTCTCAGTGTGTGTGGAGGGGGTCTGTGTGTGTGCACGCACATGTTTATCTGTGTGCTGGAAGGGAAACTTTTCCCAGATTCCCAGTGTTGTCCCCTCCCCCTGCCACTTTTGGGATAAAAACCGTGGGCAGATTTGACCCCTAAACTTTTCTGCAACCCCATGCCACAGGAATGGCCGACTGTGCCAGCAGAAGTCTTGAGTGCTGGACCCCTGCGCTCTGCCTGCAGCTGAGGACCCAGCCCGGCTGTTGTATTTGAGTTTTCCCAGTTCTCGAGTGCCAGTGCTCGCTGCTGCCCTGTCAGCTGGCAGCCTACCACCCTCTCGCAGCAGGAACAGGTGGCTAGCCTGGCCCCACATTACCCTGACTCAGGTGCCAAAAGCCAGGCAGGACATGGGACGCTGTTCTGCTCCCTCTGTCCACCCTCGTTCCTCCAGCCCCCACACAAAAGGAGAAGTCCCACAGGTGACTAGCCTCGGATACTCTTGTGCTCATGGTGTGACTGTGTGACCCTACAGCACCCAGACGAGGATGCTTATGCTGGACATGTGGGGCCTCCAGCACAGGACAGGCCACTCAGTGCTCTGGCCAGTGAGCTGCTGTCCAGGCAGCCTTGCTGTGTGCAGGACTGTCTGAATGTCTCTTGCCTGCTCTGTCTTGCAAGGACCAAGAAGCTGATCGTGGACGTGGTCCGAAACCAGCCTGGGAGCACCCTGACGGAAATCCTGGAAACGCCAGCCACCGAGCAGCAGGTGTGAGTCAGGAAGGCACCGACTCCCCATCCTGGTGGATGTTCATATGAACATGACCCCCACATTCGGCCCATGTCTGTGGGGAAGGCTGTTCAGGGGCTCCCAAGCTGCTGGTGGGAACCCCAATGTTTGGCACATGGGGCCTGGGTGTGGAGGAGCTGGAGATGGTTCTGGGAGGCAGGAAGGGGAAGCTGTCACTCGTGCCGACTCACCCCAGCAATGAAGTGGAGGATGCCGCGACACAGCTGTTGATGGTCCTCATACTGTGTCCATGGGTCAGAACCCTCCATGTCCGAGCCAGAGACCAGCCTGCGTGAGACCCACAAGGTGACATTTCTGCTCGGCCACTGGGGAACGAACGATCGCAGTGTCACGTTCAGTGTCAGTGACTGCCTCCCCTTCTTCACTGTGGCAGAGTTTCTCAGCTGACCACAGAGACATGCCCTGACTTAGCTGTGCTGGCTGCCAGGGACTCTTTCCTGGGTTCTGATTTTACAAACATGAGACCTGATGCTACTGTTACTTGTCACTGGGCATTTCAGATGTGGCTGTGAGTCACTGTAAGAGACTGTCCTTGTTAGATGCCTTCTTTCCCCCAGATGCTCCTGTGCTGAGGGCCTGGGGTCCCACCCCTCCCACATGTGTACGTGGGCCCTCGGGAACCCCTCTGTGCTGAGGGCCTGGGGTCCCACCCTCCCACATGTGTACGTGGGCCCTCGGGAACCCCTCTGTGCTGAGGGCCTGGGGTCCCACCCTCCCACATGTGTACATGGGCCCGTGGGAGCCCCTCTGCTTCAGTTTCCTCAGCTGCACAGTGGGAAGAATGACAGTGTCCCTGACTCATGGTCCAGGTTAAACCATGCTACAGGGAGGCGTTTGACCTGGAGGCTGAGGTTCCTGCACCCCATATCAGAGGGTCCAACTTTAGGCCCTGACTCCTGCTGCTGCTGAGGCAGACCTTGGGGGCAGCTGTGATGGCCCAGGTAGCTGGGCCACTGCTGTTTACATGAAAGCCCTGGATTCAGTTTCCAGCTCCCAGCCTGAAGCTCAGCTGGCCTCTGGAGAGTGAACCAGTGGGTGGGCACCCTGCCTCTCTCCCACCTTTCTGTCTCAGAAGGGACAGTGCATGGGCAGACTGCCTGGTGGGAGTCTCGCCTGCAGAATGGTGGCATCCAGTACTCACTTGTTGTACATTATGGGAGGCAGGAAAATCCCTTATCTCTCTGACTATGCCGTCCAAGTGGTTTTCATCTGTGCACATGACACCATCCAAGACCTTGCTGTGCCAGAATTCCTGGTTCCTCTGGTCCATTAACAGCTGTCTGCTTCTGGGCCAGACTTAAAACCAGGGTCCAGGAGCTCCCTCAGGGTCTCCCACGTGGGCCCAGGCACCTGGGACATTCTCTGCTGCTTTCTTAATGCAGCAGGAGGGAGCTGGGTCAGAAGCAGCCAGGAACCAACCGGCACACACACAGGAGACTGGCATCCAGGGCTGCACGCAGCTTCTGACCTGTCAGGGTGGTGGCCACTCTGGGAGGGGAGTGAAGCCCTGCATCCATGATTGAGGGCTTTGAGACAAGCAGGTGTCAGCTGTCCCCCTTGCAGGAGCAGGACCACACTGCAGATGTGGCGAGCCGTGCAGCCACGGCCTCCAGAACCACAGGTGACCAGGGGCAGAGCCAGCCATTGGCGGAGGATGCTCAGCTGCCCCTGGAGCAGAAGAAGCGCAAGATCCAAAGGAACCTGCGGACACTGGAGCAGAGCGGACTCGTGTCCTCCACCAACAAATACCAGGACATCCTCAACGAGATTGCCAAGGTCAGACGCTGTCTCCCTCCCTCCCCCCCCGCCCCCGCACGGGTCTGTGAGGCATCAGGCGCTGGCAGCACTGCACACCCAGAGGGGAAGGGTGGGCTTAGTTAGAACAGCTTCATAGTGGATGATGGCTTTGAGTGCAAACTAGTCACAATCCCCTGAGCTGGCAAGAGAGGGACATGGTTGGAGGTGAGGGAGCAGAGTGGGCTGTCCCACGGTCCATGGTGGGGATGTGCTTGGGCCAGAGGCCACCGAGGCCCCACAGTCAGCTTGCAGGCCCCTGTGGTTTATGGTGGAGAAGCTTGTTCCCCACTCATCTGCAGGAGGAAGCAGCACAGCACGTGCTGAGCTCTGTCTGCAGGGATAAGGGGAAAAGCACGTCTCATCTAACCCAGGTTAGAAGGGGGCTAGAGGCGAAATGCTCCTCACTGCTCGGAAACAGGCGGTCATGCGCTTCCACTGAGACCCCTGGGTTCTGGTCGGCCAGGTGCCACGGGGTAGGGCATGTTTCCCTCTGGGACTAAGGGGTAAGGAAAGCAGTGCTTTTGATTAAAGAAGCATTTCCAGAACCTGCTGCATACATGATTTGGAAAAGATAAGGACTGTCTAGAAGACCTCCCTCCAAAGAATTCTGCTTCGTGAGCTTGTTCAGCTCAGAGTGTGGGGCCCCTCTGCTCCCTGGGGACAGGCAGCGTGAGGTGCACAGTCTCCAGTGTGGTGTCTGCCAGTGCATCAGTGCCTACTGCAAGAATGCCAGCTCATTAGCCATCAAGTGTGGCTCTTGTCAGTTGTGGGCAGCCCCCTCCATTTGTGTTCCAGGAATTCTATTCACATCCAAACACAGCCACTTCTTGGTAGCTGGGGTTCTGGGAAACGCCCCCTCTCCACACTCCAGCCTTCACAGACACTCAGTCCCCTGTGAAATGACAGAAGTAGGTCCTCGCCTCCCCCACCCGCTCAGAATCCTCCCCAGGTGACTGGGAGCACTAGAGGCAGCCCTGGTGCAGGAAGTGTTGTCCTTTGGTGTTGCATAGGGCATGGTGGCTGGGAAGCAGCCAATGCCCGCTCAGCACAGAAGCAGCCATGGGCAGTATGGCAGTGCACAGGGGGTGGGGAAGGGCTGAATCCACAGGGGCTTGGGGATGGTGGTGCCGAGGAGCACAGTGCACAGGGGGCTGGATCCACAGAGGCAGGGGTGGGGGGAGGAGGGCAGTGCACAGGGGGTGGGGAAGGGCTGAATCCACAGGGGCTTGGGGATGGTGGTGCCGAGGAGCACAGTGCACAGGGGGCTGAATCCACATAGGCAGGGGTGGGGGGAGGAGGGCAGTGCACAGGGGGCTGGATCCACAGAGGCAGGGGTGGGGGGAGGAGCACAGTGCACAGGGAACTGGATCCACAGAGGCAGGGGTGGGGGGAGGAGGGCAGTGCACAGGGGGCTGGATCCACAAAGGTAGGGGTGGGGGGAGGAGGGCAGTGCACAGGGGGCTGGATCCACAGAGGCAGGGGTGGGGGGAGGAGGGCAGTGCACAGGGAACTGGATCCACAGAGGCAGGGGTGGGGGGAGGAGGGCAGTGCACAGGGGGCTGGATCCACAAAGGTAGGGGTGGGGGGAGGAGGGCAGTGCACAGGGGGCTGGATCCACAAAGGTAGGGGTGGGGGGAGGAGGGCAGTGCACAGGGGGCTGGATCCACAAAGGTAGGGGTGGGGGGAGGAGGGCAGTGCACAGGGGGCTGGATCCACAAAGGTAGGGGTGGGGGGAGGAGGGCAGTGCACAGGGGGCTGGATCCACAAAGGCAGGGCTGGGGGGAGGAGCGCAGTGCACAGGGGGCTGGATCCACAGAGGCAGGGGTGGGGGGAGGAGGGCAGTGCACAGGGAACTGGATCCACAAAGGTAGGGGTGGGGGGAGGAGGGCAGTGCACAGGGGGCTGGATCCACAGGACTGGGGTGGGGAGCGGTGCAGGGGAGCCATGACAGTCGTCAGGGCCAATCCTCGCCATCTGTCTCAGTTATCAATATTTGCCAGGCCCAAATGCGTCTTCACACATGTTGAAAAATGTGGGCCAAATGAAAGGGTGTTGCTTACAAGTAAAACGAATCCCAAAATGACTTTCCAGCCAAAAGCAGGAAGGATGTTGATAGTCTGAAGAAATGACAGGGCTCCTGCTCGCGCCTCGGGGATTCTGGCGGAAGCGGTGTGTTTCTAAACTCCCTCGGCAGGGGTCTTGCAGACCTGCTGTGGACAGAATGGGGCCTGCAGTACAGCATCCGCTGAAGCACACTGCCCATGACGACTCCTGCTAGCTAGACAGGCCCGGCCACGTCTCCTTCAGCCTCCCGCCCTTCCTTGTCGTTCCAGGATATTCGAAACCAGAGAGTCTACCGCAAACTCCGGAAAGCTGAGCTGGCCAAGCTACAGCAGACCCTGCTCGCCCTGAACAAGAAGGCAGCCTTCTACGAGGAACAGATCAATTACTATGACACCTACATCAAGGCCTGCCTGGATAACCTAAACAGGAAGTGAGTGAGAGCCCCAGGATGGTGTAGCAGGCTGAGCCACCAGCCCTGCCATGCGGTACATGCTTGCCTGCAAGCGTGGCACTCCTGGAGCTCAGTCCAGTGTTTGAAACCAGTGGACAGGCATTGGGGGATGCCCTGTCACTAGCTTGTCACTCACAATCCCAGGTGCTGCGAGAACGCTAGGGGTGCTGTGTGCATTTGGTCCTGTTGGGCAACGCCTCTGGCCTGTGGCTCAGGGCCCCTTGATGGCGTTACACTGCCCGGTGGCTGACGGAGCAGGAACATTCTGGCTGCCGCTGCCAACCTCAACATGCACCATAGATTTCCGCAGGCACCACTGCCACCTGGGGCTTGCACTCCTGCGCATAGCTGTCCTTACCACCTGGCTCAGGTTGACGTGCTCTACCTGAGCCACTGACACATGTGGCACAGCATTCTCCTAGAATCTTCGTATCTGCTGGGCTGTGCAGGGGTAGGGCTGGGGTGCACAGAAAGGCCCCCAATTGCTTGTGGGTCTGAGTAAATCATGGCTTTGGGCCCACTCGGTCTTGACTTCAGTCCGCCTGGGGGGAGCAGGCAGCCGCTCTCATCTCCAGTGTACTTGGGATGGGGGGAGTGGGGAGGAGGTCAGCTCAGCTGCCATGACCTCCCCCCACAGTAGGGGATGAAGTAGCATGTGAGGAGGCAGCGTGTCAGTCCAAAGCTCCACGGGAACAGGCGTGACATCTGCAGTAGTGGGAGCTGTGTTGGCCACGTGACCTGTGGCATGTCCAGGCAGGACGCCTAAGTCACCCTTGAGACCCAAGTTGGCCCTGTGGTCCCGGGCATTTGAGACGAGGCAGTGAGTCCCACAGGGGTTAGCACTGACTCTCACCTGCCCAGCACTGAGCTGCTTTCCAGGAGTGCCTTCCCTCTACTCAGGGTGCAAGGTGGTGGAGGCCAGGTGTGGGCAGCAGCACCACCCTGGGCATGGTTGTTGCGAGGTTGTCCTGGCCACAGTTGCTCTGTGCTGCTTTTGGCAGAAACTCCCGGAGATCGATCAAGCTGGACAATAAGGAAGAGGCACGCGGAGCCAGGAGAGCGAAGCCTGTGCGGTACACAGCGGCGCGGCTGCATGAGAAGGGTGTCCTGCTGGGGATTGACGACCTGCAGCCCAGCCAGTGAGTGGGCGACGGGCCAGGAGGTGCTGGCCCGGCAGCACAGGAAAAGTGCTTTGTGGGTCATGAGTCATGTTCTCCATGGCCCCACTGCAGATAGTGTTAACCCCGACCGGCCCTCTGGGCTGTGTGCTGTGGGGGAGGGTCCCACAGCCCTGCTGCTCAGCCACGACTGGACACCCAAGCCTGTGCTCGCTCTCCCTACCGTCTATCCAGGGCAGCCGGGCTGGTGCCTGGCCTAACCTGCCTTTCTCCCTGACATGGTGTCCCACCACTTCCGGGACCATGTCTTGACCACCTTCCCAGAGACATGCTCCCCATTCATTTGAGTTCCTGGTGTTTTGTAGCCCCCCTCCTCACATCATGCAGGTCACTGCACAGCGTCCATGGTCCCACTCAGTGATTCTCCTCAGGACTGTGTCCCTCAGGTCCCTTTCCGGGGCGCACATGTCCCTGCTCAGCAGGTGGCTCTCACATACGCATGTGGGAGAATGGCGGGAAGTTGCAGTGACTTCCCAGGGAGTCTCTGACACCGAGTGTCTGTAAGTCCATGTGCGACCATCCCCTCTCTGCAGGTTCAAGAACGTCTTGTTTGACATCATTGCTACTGAGGATGTGGGCATCTTTGACGTCAGGTCCAAGTTCCTCGGTATGGAGATGGAGAAGGTACAGCTCAACATCCAGGTGAGCAGGTCCCTGCCTCCCATGGCTGCCTTCCTCTGCACCCCCGGCTGGCCTAGGCCTGGCACCAGCCTCGCCTGCCAGCCAAGTGTTTTAGAGCTGTGACATTTGCAGTGTCTGGTGGGTAAAACACTCTTAGATGGCAGACTATGGCAGTTGGTTTTTCCTGCAGTCCAGGAAAAAGGCAGAAAATGTTTCTTGTTAGAAACTCGCGCTTCCTGCCTGCCTGCATGTGCTCAGGCACAGAGCTCTCCTGCTGTCACTCCTTCTGTCCCCTCCCCTGCCCACCAGGCTTTACAAGTTTCTCACACCCACTCAGCGAACGAGTGTCTCACCAGATGTGCAAAACAGATGTGCGTGACAGTGGAGTCTGCAGTGTAAGTTGTCTGGCCTTTCAGAGCCACTGGAGACAAACGTGTTGAGAAATATAGTTTGTGTGCAAAAACAAGTGGGGGCGAGATGCAGCCACTCCTCCACCCACAGCCCCTTCGTCCTCAGTCCCAGCTCAGTTGATACGGGACCGCCTTCCTGCTTTATTATCACATTTACTGACTACTTCCAGAATGTTCCAGGATCTGTGCAGTGTCCACACAAGTCTCGCTAAACCCCCAGGAGGGAGTTAAACCCTCGTGTGCCTGCCTGTCCACGCCTGTTTGCCCTCCTGCCCTCCGGCCCCCACAGTTCAGAGCGCTTCCTCTCTGTCCATCAACCTTGGGAAATCAGGGCAGAAAAGCAGGCAGGAGCAGATCCTGATAAGCATGTAGGTATAGTACATCCCTCACAGCCCAAGAGAAGGCAGAGTTGTGGTGACCAGATCAAGGAGGGGCAGTGCAGCGTTGCTTTCTGGCCCAGTCGATGGCCCCGTGTACTTCGTGGTCTAGCTAGCAGGAGTCTTCATCATGTCACATCACCTCTAGACGAGCATGGAGAGGGACCTGCACTGTGCTGACGGCTGTGGGGAGTGGGTGTGCAGTGACAATGGCAGACACTGTGGGGTGCCTGCAAGGATGCAGACCCGGGCCCAGCAGGAAGAGCTGGACCCCAGAACCCACCACACAAGGTGTTTAGAGAGAACCAAGAGCCCCTCCGTGGGCCTGGCTATTGACTGTCGCCATCTCTTCCAGGACGGCTGTGTTATGTTGCCCCTCAGCTGCTGGCAGGTGGCCGAGGACCCTGGGGCTCCACGTTGTGCAGGGCTCAGTCTGAAACAAGAATGCAGGGCCCTGGCTCCAAGCTGTGAGGATTTTAGGAACAGGAATCCCAGAGCCTGGAACAGGGCAGGGCCCTCATGAGAATGGCCCCAGGCAGCAGCACCCAGAAGTGCAATGTGAGCACCAGAGCTGCCAGACAGCTCTATGTGCAGTGTGTGATCCTCCACACACATGTACCGGTTGACAGAATGAGACGGCCAGGACTTCCAGTGAACTGTTGGGAGTTCCAAATACTAACAAGGGGTTTAGGCAAACCTGACAGCTCTGTGCCTCCAGATCCTACTCAATTTGTTCACCATTTTGGCCTAAAGAAAATTGTAGGGCGAGGGTCATGTCTTCCCAGAGAGGGTGGTGTCCTGTGAGGGTCGTGTCCTACGTGAGGGTCATGTCCTGTGTGAGGGTCGTGTCCTGTGTGAGGGGCATGTCCTGTGAGGGTCGTATCCTCCCAGAGAGGGTGGTGTCCTGTGAGGGTCGTGTCCTACGTGAGGGTCATGTCCTGTGTGAGGGTCGTGTCCTGTGTGAGGGGCATGTCCTGTGAGGGTCGTATCCTCCCAGAGAGGGTCGTGTCCTGTGTGACAGTCGTGTCCTGTGTGACGGTCGTGTTCTGTGGCAGGGGAATGTGTGGCAGGCCTTCTGCTTACAGCAGTCCTGTTCAGTTTCAGTGAGTTCTGTGAGAAGCCCTCCCCCTGTGAAAAGGAAGGGTTGGGTAGCTCTTCCTGGAAGGGGCAGTCAGGCCTGAGGCCTCCCTTTACCACCGCTCTGGCCATCTCGCAGATCCCTCTGATCCCAGGGGACGGTAGCTTCAGGGTTTGCAGACGCCTCTGTTACTCATGCAGGAATTCTCACAGCTGTGCAGGGTGGCTCCACGTCCTGGCGTGGGGAAGCTGGAGTTCCTGGCCCATGTTCGTCAGCAGCCTGTGGAGATGTGTGTGCCCCTGACCCAGGTTCCCTCCCGTTTCAGGACCTGCTGCAGATGCAGTATGAGGGTGTGGCTGTGATGAAGATGTTCGACAAGGTCAAGGTCAACGTTAACCTCCTCATCTATTTGCTCAACAAGAAGTTCTATGGAAAGTGAGGCCCCACCAACCCTCAGAAAGAAATGCGTTGAGTATTTTTTTTTTAAAACACGATCAAAATCACTGCTTAGGAACTTGTGATTTTTTTTTCAAAGACCAAAACTGTCCTAGGGAATGCACCATGTGCCTTCTGGAGAAATCCGCATCGCTGCATGGGAATGCCAAGTAAGGCAGTGGGTGGTGTCCACGGGTGGCGGGAGGCCTCGGGACTCCCCAGCAGCACCCACAGGGCTTCACAGAGGGGACATGCAGCCTACACCGGGCCACGTGGGAGCCCGACCTCCTGGGAGAAATTTTAAAATGTCCTTCTCAAGTCCCACAGTTCTTCATGGATTCTTTCTTCTGATCTGTGAAGAAACAGAAATCTGATTATTTGTAATGAATTATTTAGACAGTTCTAAGCTCTGTCTTCTGGGAATCAATGATTTTAAAGAAATTTTGTGCAATTCAAAATAGGGTTTTGTAAGTGATTGAACGTGACTGCACAGTGATTGGTTCCTGAAGAGGAAAGACCACTGCCGCCTTGGGTGGAGGTGCTGGGCTCTGCCCGGAGGACTCAGGGCCGGGGAGAGCCCACACCCTGCCCCCGCAGCTTGAAGGGACACTCCCGCTGTAATGCTGTAAAATCAGAGACTGGGTGGTTTTAAATGTATTCTCTGCAAATGGTTTCACATAAAATAAATGTTACTTAATCATATTGATTTGGCTTTCCCTAATAAATTCAAATCATTTACTGGGTAGAAGATTCCAGATAGAATGTATCAGGTAAGGAAATAATACCCAAGTACCATGCTAGTTACCCCAGGTGCAATACTAGTTACCTAGGTAATTAATTACCCCAAGTGCTATACTAGGTAATTAGTTACCCCAGCTGCTATAATAGTTATCCTGATAACCATACTGGTTACCCAGTGCTGTACTAGTTACCCTGGCCACTGTACGGGTTACCCGGGTGCTGCACTAGTTACTCTGGTCACTGTACTAGTTACCTAGGTATTGTACTAGTTACCCCACATTATGCCACTGTGTGCTGTGTGTTGCTGTGACAACCCCAGGACGGCTGTAAGATCTGTGGTTCAGCCACAGCCCCGAGGTTCAGGATCATCCTATCCGCTCAGCTCTGGCAAGGGCCCCAACACATGGCACCAGGTAATGGGGCAAGGGAGAGAGGAAGACACATCGTGGTGAGCACAGCCTATCCCCTGGCAACCCACACAGCCCCACAAACCCTAGTGCACAGCCTGGGACCAGGGTGGAGGCTGGCGCCCCCACCTCTCTGTGATCAAACTCCAGCGTGAGCTGTGGCCGGCACACACTACCCAGGTGCCCAGTGAAAGTTGTGGCCCAGAGGAAGGCCAGTCAGTTTGGTAAAGAAGGAGGGTGGGTGGTCCCTGGCAGGGTTCAGGCCAGAACCCACCTACCTCTAGTCCCTCCCTGTCCTAGCCATCTGGCTCCAGGAGTGCAAAAAGGAAGGTGGGTAACAGGGGAAGGCGTGGGTGTGGTTCTGGGGTATCCTGCCAGGGACGTGGGAGAGTGGTAACCAGGTAGCCTGGGGGCTCTTCACTGGCAGCGCTAAGGACCCAGAAAGGGCACGACGCCAAAGCAGAGAATGCTCATGGAAAATGCTCTTCGAGGCATGCAGCGATTTGTGGATTCGGGACTGAATAACCAACAATTCAGACCCACACTGCACAGCAATACATTCTAACATTGGCCCAGTGTAGCTGAAGTGGGTGGGAAGGGGTGAAAATTAAGCAACTGCTTTAGGTTAGCAGGTGGAAGAATAAAGAAAGAAGAAAATTCAGGGGGCTAGGACAGGGTCCTGGGCCCCGCAGGGTCGGGTTGGGGCGCTACCCCGGTTTGCGGGGCGAGGCGGCGGGCCCACCGGCTGGCCCCGCCCCGGGTCCCAGGCCCTCCCCGTCCCGCCCACCACCGCGGCCCCGCCCCGCTGGTCACCCCGCGCCCGCGCGCCCTCGGCCCCTGGAGAGGCGCTGCGTCCTGGGACAATGGGGCCTCGGCGGCTGCTGCTGCTGGCCGCCGGCCTCAGCCTGTGCTGGCCTCTGCTGAGCGCCCGCGCCCCAAGCCACGAGCCAGGTGAGCGGCAGAAGCGGCCGCACCCGGGTGCCGGCCCTGCCAGCGCCCTCGGCCACGGTGCCCTCCGGAAGCCCCCGCCGTTCCGCGGCCGGGCCGGGGGACTCCGGGCGGAAGTGGCCGAGTGCCCGCGCTGGAGCTTCGGGGGGTCCTGGGCGGCGGTTTGGACGGACGGGGCACTGAGCGGCGGCCCGAGAGGGAGCTGGAAGCTGCGTGGCCATGGGTGACTCCACGGGCCCGCGGGCGGCGACCAGGTTCTGTCCAGGGCCCGCTGTCGATGGTCACTCGGGCGGGGCGGGGGGCAGCGTGGGAGGTTTGGGGTCCGGCGGTGGCGCACGGTGGGACCGGCCTGGAAGGGACTGGAGCTGGTCGGTGGGACCGAGCCGGGTCCTCGCCCACCCTCAGGGGTCCTGCTCCTGACCCAGGGCTGACATGGGGCTCAGCCGGGCCAGCAGGAGGTCACCCTGGCGTTGAGCCCTCAGTCCCTGCGCGCTGCGCTCCTCCCAGGATTCCCTTCCCCAGGGAGCCCCCAAGGAGGGAGCTTGTCCCTGGGTCTGGGATTGCCTGGGGTGTTCTCACCCCTTCACTGTGGGTGCGTCGCTAGTGCCGCCTCCCCGAAAAGGCACAGTGCGCCCTCAGTGGTCGCCCCAGTGTCCCTCCACGAGAGCCCCTGCTCCATCTCTGGTTAACCCCGGGGCAGGCAGCCGGACCCCTCCGGTTCCAGACCCTGGTGGGCAGCGAACCCCACTCCACCTCCGCAGTGCTTGCCTCAGTTGGCCCCCTGGATCGTGCCTAGAAGGGCAACTATGTCCGGCAGGCGTGGATGTCTGCTTCCCACTCAAAACGTTGTGGGGCAGCGACCTTGCTGGGCACACAGAGGGCAGATGGTGGTCGCGTGCTAGGTACCTCACTCAGAGAGGTTGGCCTGGAGGAGGGGTGTTTGTGGTTCTTGGAGACCTGTCTGTGGCCGTGTTTAAGGGCGGAAACCAGCGGTGAGGACCGCAGAGCCAGCTGTGCTGGGGCCCCTGGGGATTATGCACTCCACAGCTTGACGGCCATGGTGGCCATTGCACGCTCCCAGCCTGTCCTGCCCCTGACACGCTGCTCTGTCAGTGTTCCTGAGGGTCACCCCGGCCTGTGACTCACAGCCATGCAACAGGCCGTCTGTCCATCCATCACATGCAGTCCGCGGTGCATTACTCAGTCCGTTCCCATCTGCACTGCCCCAGGACTGTGGTGGGGCCGCATGCCCACAGGAACCAAGGGTCTTTAGACAAGCACTCGGGGCCTGTGGCCATGAGGGAAGACTGGCCTGGAGTGTCATGGCCTCCCACTGCGCCCAGAAATCCGTGTCCCCAGCCTCCTCCCATCCTTATTCTTCCTGGTCCCAGAGCAGGCTCTGGCTGTACTGCCCAATGACCCACACCTCGGTCATCTGCAGTCTTTCCTTCCTCTATTTTTTTTAAAGATTTATTTATTTTTATTGGAAAGGCAGATTTAAAGAGAGAAGGACATACAGAAAGATCTTGCATCCACTGGTTCACTCTAAGTGGCTGCAATGGCCGGAGCTGAGCCAATCCCAGGAGCTAGGAGCCAGGAGCTTCTTCTGGGTCTCCCATGCACATGCAGGATCCCAAGGCTTTGGGCCGTCCTGGACTGCTTTCCCAGGCCACAAGCAGGGAGCTGGATGGGAAGTGGAGCAGCTGGGACACGAACCAGCACCCATATGGGATCCCAGCACATGGAAAGTAAGGATTTAGCCACTGAGCCATCGCATCAGAACTTCTTTTACTTTTTAAGATGGAATCATTTGAAATCCAGAGAGAGCTCTTCCAGGCCTGCTGGTTCACCTCCCAGGGACCCCTTCAGCCAGGCTGGTCACCCATGGGGGTTCACGGCCCAGCCTTGGCTCTGCTTTGCTGCAGCTGAGATCTCTTCCGTTGCCCTTGTCTGTCTCGGACATGGTTCTGTGGACCCTGTTGCCCTGAAGTGTCTGCCTGCTGCCCCCACCTTGTCCTGCTTGGAGAATGGGGCTGCCGGTAAGGGACTGGTGAGTGTGGGCATCAGCACCTCAAGTCACATGCTTGGGGCCGGGGCCAGCTACGTATCAGACACCAGCTCCCTGCTAGGGCACACTGGGATGCCAGAGGACAGCTCCTAGACTTTTGGGCCACTGATACCTGTGCAGGAGACCAAGACGGAGGGAGGACTGACACGCTCAGTCTCATCCCACCCTCTTTCTCTTCACCCTGTCTTCCCAACTGAGGCCCTACCTCTCTGACCATCAGAAATTTGGCTGCACTCCTGACCACTTTGCTCCTCACATGACCACATTGTTGGGGGTGACCAAGAGTCACTTTGGCATCAGCCTGATGCTCCTGGAAAGTGCACCTTGTGTACATTTCCCACTCCGGGCCTGGAGCAGCCATGTCTGGGGACCTGGGTCTTCCTGCTGGACAGTGGTGTTGGTTGGAAGGGGGAGGTGTGCTACCCAACGCTGCCTCTGTCTGCTGGACGGGAGCTGAGGGTTCCTGCTGTCTTCCTACCATCCAGTGGCACACGTAGGACTGAGTGCTCTAGGGCACCTGGCCAGGTTCTGGCCCTCTGCTCAGCTCACACCCCAATCACAAGCCCCATGGGGCAGAACTGAATCTTGCGCAGCTATGGGAGCCGCCGGACACTCGCCCTGGGACACGCCTGCAGCTGCTTCTTGCTCAGAGGACGGTGCACAGTCTGTCCACACAGGACGTTCTGAAATGCATCTCCGCAGAGGGCAGTGGCGTTGAGCTCTCCAGCTTGCATCGCACCAAGCGGTTTTCACGTGTAGGGTGTCTTGTTGGGAGTGTGGCCTCTGCCTCCTGTGCGGCCTTGGACAGACTCCTCCCCAGACTGTGTCCTGGGGTCGCCATGCCCCAGTCTGGCCCACCCCATCTCCTGCTGACCCCCTCCACCATGGGGCTCAGTGGCTCCTGTCCTTCTGTTCCCCATCCCTGCCGGCCTTAGGACTTATTGTCCCTTTGCAAGGCCAAGGACTCATCATACACTGTTCTTACCTCCTTGCCCCTTGTCTGACGAAGGACACAGCCAAGGGCTCACTCCCCAGGGCACTCCCCGGCAGTGGGATCACTGACTTAGTGGTCACCACTAGTTCACACCCCCACTGGTCAGGGCCATCTGACAGGCATGACCGAGCCCTGGTGGTGCCTGACCTCACACACCTTCTGGCCATCTCTGTGCCTTCCTTGAGAGCCGCGCACCTAGCCCTGCTGCCCGGGCTGGGGTCTGCGTGCTGCTCAGTTCCCCGTGTGTGTGGATGGGAGGAATCTTGTTCTGCTGGTTTCCTCACTGTGCGGAATGTAAGTGACCCATCTGGTTTTCTATGTTTCTGCTTCTCACCGACTTCCTTGGACAGGCCGTGGCTTTTGCCAGCTCCAGCTGTGACCCTATGGAGAGCAGAAGTCTTAATGTTGTCCCTCGGTCCACTTGGCTTTGCGTCTCTCCCTGGGAAACATGATTGGAGGTCTGTGGCAGGACGGAGGCCAGAGCCTGGGGCACCCTCTGGCCATTCCTGTCCTGGGATCTGTGTGTGCTGGGCAATGCCTGGGTCTACCTGTGTCCTGCCCCTAGATCTTGAGACTGTGCACCAGAGGTTATCTCTCTAAGCCATGGCCGCCTTCCATGGTGCTTCCGTGGCCTGTCAGCCTGGTCAGTGCTGCTGTGCAGGCTGTATCCTCTCCCCAAAACCCGAGACTGTGTCCGAATGCACAGGGGAAGGAGGGAGGCAGGCTGCAGGCGCCGTCCTCGCCTCAAACCCTGGGAGCAGCCCATACCCAACGAGGCCGGAGGAGACTTAGCACTCAGAGCATCTGGAACTCCAGGACAGGAAGTAAGGCCAGAGCGGATGCCTGTCACCACTGCAGGAAACCCTGTGCCTCCCTCAGAGACACCTCCTCCCCAGGCCCAGACGCTGAAGGAGCTGCTGGGCCAGCAGGCAGCAGCCTATTATCTGAGGCATTGCATCTGGCAGGGTCTCGGCACCATTGTGCTGGCTCTTCCTGCCCCCGCCTCCCTGCCCTGCACAGTGTTGGCTGTTAACAAAGCCGGAAGTGGGAAGTCCCCTGCACATATCCAGATCCCAGCCTCTTTGAAATCCTGCAGCACAGGAGGGGCCTGCGTCATGGCCCTCCCTCCGCACTGCCCCAAGGCCCAGCTAAGCTCCCCTCCCTACCCCTGCCCCCTGCTGCATGTCTGGAGCCTTTCCACCTTGTCTGGTCATGTCTGCCAAACGCTGGGCTCCTGCGTGGTTCTGGGCACAGTAGCGTCCCTGCAGAGCAGAGGCAGCCAGACAGGCAGAGGCAACAGTGTTCACGGTTCTATTGGGACCATGATTGGGACCTGGCTGTGATGCGGCCCTTGGGACAGCCAGTGCCCACGACTCTGTTGGGACTGTGATTGGGTGGGTCCTGGTTGTGGCAAGGCCCTTGGGACAGCTGCCATGTACACAAACTAAAGTGAGGACACTCAACTGACTCCAGCTGGGAGCCTTGGGCCCCGCCCTGTCATGCCTCCAGCTCCAGGCCCTCGCAGAAGCCCCTGTGGCACTTGTGTTGGTATGGGGAGCATGGGGCATCTTAGGCAGCTGCAGGCAGTGTGGGAAAGGCCACGGCCGCTGGGTATGAGCAGTGACAGGCCACAGTCCTCCCTTGCTGGGGCCTGCAGGCAGAGCTGTACGCACTTTGTACACACAGACATGAGCAGTGAAAGCCATGGTCAGACCTTGCTGGGGCCTGCAGGCAGAGCTGTATGTGCTTTGTCAACACAGACACTGTGCAATTTTCCAAGTAAAAGTCTTGATTTCTGTGTGTCACCTGCTCCAACAAGGAAGGAATCAAGACGTGAGTGAATCGGTCATCTGTTTTTAAATATGATTTATTATTTATGTATTTGAAAAGCACTGTCACAGAAGGAGAGCAAGAAAGAGATCCTCCAGCTACTGGTTCACTCAAATGGCCACAACAGAAGCCAAGAACTTCCATGTCTCCCATGTGGGTGTAGGGCCCAGGGCCTTGGGCTGTCCTGTACATTAGCAGGGAGCCAGATCAGAAGTGGAGCAGCCAGGAATCAAACCAATGTCTGTGCAAGATGCTGGCATCCTAGTCACGGCTTTACCCTCCACATCAGCCCTTCTTTTGCCTTTAATCCATTCACCTTTTAAATCCTATTTTCCAGAACCCGACGCAGGCAATGACACTGTGGGTCCCCGGACCTTCTTCCTCAGGGATTCCAGCCATGGGTTCGAACCATTCCCCTGGGAAGAGGATGAGGAAAAGAATGTGAGCACGCCGGCGGAGAGCAGGCTGAGCCCTGGCAACCGCAGCCTGCCGCCTTCAGTGTCCATCTCCCAGGAGGCCTCCGAGTACTTGGGCAGCCCCTGGCTGCGGCTGTTTGTCCCCACGGTCTACACAGGTGTGCTGGTGGTCAGTCTGCCACTGAACCTCACAGCCATCGCCGTGTTCCTGCTGCGCATGAAGGTCAAGAAGCCGGCCGTAGTGTACATGCTGCACCTGGCCACGGCTGACGTGCTCTTCACGGCCGTGCTGCCCTTCAAGATCAGCTACTACTACTCGGGCAGCGACTGGCGGTTCGGGCCCGAGCTGTGCCGCGTGGTCACAGCAGCCTTCTACTGCAACATGTACGCCTCCATCATGCTCATGACAGCTATCAGCGTGGACCGCTTCCTGGCTGTGCTCTACCCCATGCAGTCCCTGTCCTGGCGGACGCTCGGCAGAGCCTCGCTGGTGTGCCTGGCCATCTGGGCCCTGGCCCTGGCAGGCGTGGTGCCGCTGCTGCTCCAGGAGCAGACGGTGCAAGTGCCCGGGCTCAACCTCACCACCTGTCACGATGTGCTCAGCGAGCGCCTGCTGCGGGGCTTCTACGCCTACTACTTCTCTGCCTTCGCCACCATCTTCTTCTTCGTGCCACTCGCCATCTGCACTGTCTGCTATGCCTCCATCCTCCGCTGCCTCAGCTCCTCAGCCGTGTCCGACCGCGGCAGGAAATCTCGGGCCCTGCTGCTCTCGGCTGCTGTTTTCTGCATCTTCCTGCTCTGCTTCGGCCCCACCAATGTGCTCCTGGTGCTACACTACTCCTTCCTGCCGCACGGCCCCTCCACCGAGGCCGCCTACTTTGCCTACCTGCTGTGTGTGTGCGTGAGCAGCGTGAGCTGCTGCCTCGACCCCCTGCTGTACTACTTCGCCTCCTCCGAATGCCAGCGGCAGCTGTGCAGCCTGCTGTGTCACAGGGACAGCGCCGATGTGGCCAGCTGCAACAGCAGCGGGCAGCTGATGGCCAGCAAGGGGGACACCTCTAGCCACCTGAACCGCAGCGTGTACAAGAAGTTGCTAGCTGCCTGACCACAGGAAGCACAGGGCACCAAGGGACTGCGCCATTCACTGCCAGGCCCACAACCATACCACCAGTCGAGGCAGCATGTGTTTGATCGCTTGCAGCTTCCCATGCAGCTAAGTGACCCTGTGGGGTATGGCCCATACTGCCACAGTAGCCCAACAACACTTTCTCACATGCCTGGGTGGCTTGCCATGTGTGCACATGTGTGTACCATGTGGGCTACCACAGTGACTATGGAGATAACCCATTCTTACAGTTGACATGTAACGTCCAGATGAAGGAATTCAGCCCTCAACTATGGAAGACTTCCACCCACAGCGGGGCCCAGCTGCAACTTGGGCGGCTTTCCCCAAAGACTGTTGAAATCACTGCACTGCTGGGGGAAGCCGTGGAGGGAGAATGCTCAGAGCTCTGTTCATGGGCAGAGGGTCAGGGTTCCCGCTGTGGGCATAGGAAATTCTTAACACCAACATCCCATCCCGTTAGGCGCTGGACACCATTTTCTCCCTCTGTACACTGTGTGTGTTGACCAGGACCACAACCATGAGCCCACATCCCTGTGGTGCCCATGGCCACCAGCCAAAAATGCCAAGTCCACAGCTACACACTGGTCATGACCTGCTCCCCAAGCAGCCAGTCTTGAGAGGGCCCCACACAGCGGATGTGCCACCCCCTGGGTGTGTGCAGATGCGCAGCACAACTCAGCAGTGGGGTCGAAAGCACCACGTCCTTCCCTCCCCAAGGCCCTGAGGGCCTGCCGTGTTCTGGGCATCTCTGTTGGAGACGGGCTGAGCAGGGGTGAGATCTGGGAGGCAGTGAGGGACTTCTCTGTCCATCCTGAGGCAGAAAGAGGCCATGACCGCGTCCAGGAGTTTGTGCAGGGTAGAGACCGAGGCCTAGCTTGAGATGAGCTAGCAGCAGCAGTACAGTGCACGTGCGATGTGTGTGCCGTGTGCTTGCCATATGTGAGAGAACATGGTGTGTGCATGCTGCGTGAATGAGGGGATGTTTAAGGGACTGGAACACATGTGGGATATGTATGGGACGTGTGTGCTGTATGTGCAAGAGCCTAGTACATGCACAGTGTGTTGGATATGTGATACATGTGTGCCATGTGGGATGTGTGTACAGTGTGTAGGATGTGTGGTACACGCACAGTATGTGTGACGTGATGTATGTGGGATATGTGCGCAGGAGCCTAGTACATGCACAGTGTGATATGTGTATGCAGTGTGTGTCATGTGTGGGACATGTGTGGTATATGTATGCAGTGTGTGTGCAGCGCCATATGGAAGGGCATTTCCAGGAGCCTCGTGAGCCCTGGGTGCTGCTGCTGTGCTCGGAGCTTCTGATGGAGCAGGCTGCCTGGGGTTGGGTCTGAGCAAGGGAGGTGGTTGTGAGGGCGCTCCCATCCCTGGGGAGACTGTCAAGGATGGAGAATCTTTGTGGCTGACACACAAAGTTATCTTTCCTGATGACAAATGGTGACATTTCAACAAAGAAGCTGCTCAGTGAACACTCGGCTACTAAAGGGGCAGTGTGCTTCCCAGCACCACAGGATAGCCGAGCTGGTGCTGGCGCCCTGTGCCTGCGGCTGTGTACGTGTGGACACACAGTGTCTAGGCTGTGCTCCTGAAGTGCCCTGCTGGCCGGGGCCAGTCACAGGTCACAGTCATCAAGGACAGTCACTGGCTCACAGCCACGTCCTGCCCTGTGCTCCCCTCCCGTTAAAGTGCTAGGTGCCTGCCTCAATAAACATGCAGATTAGCTATGTCTGTGTGCTGGGCAGTGTGGGCTGCAGGTGCCACAAGGATCCGGGCATCGCCATGGGAGTGGTGAGGGGATGGCCCCTGCACCCCATGGCATGCCATGCTGCCTGTGGCTGCTGCTCTCAGCATAGACCAGGACCTCGGCATCTGGAGGCCTCGTGACATGGCTGTCAAAGGTCACCTTTCTGGGGGAGGAGGAGCTGAACAACAGTGGCCGCCAGAGCCACTGGGGGATGGACCAGGCCGTTGTGGTTCTAGGGGGGAGATATGCGAAGACTCTGACTCTGTCTGCCTGCCTGGGAGGGGCAGGGCCCAAGTGGGCCTAGGGTCAGAGCTGAGCGCACCCAGCTGGGCCGCCTTCCTGCTTCCTCAGGGCCATGGGCTAACTGGCCTCGCCAGTGTGTCCCGTGTGGACTGGGGACCCTCAGGACCTGAACTCAAGTCAGCCTGGCTTTGTGAGTGGCACCTCCTCCCAGGAGAAGCTAAGGAGCCCTCTGTCCTGCCGGCATAGGGTGAGCTGCAGCGCCATTCCTCAGGTGCAGCAGGGGGTCGGCTGTGCCAGCATTCGCTGAGTGGAGTTGGCCGGGACCCTGGCCACTGCAGGAGAGTTGCTCACCATCCCCCAGAACTGACCCTCGCACCTTCCTGCTCTTCTCCACCATACTTGTGAGCTCAGTCATACACACGTTTTCTTAACACTGAAGTGTGTTTTTATTTTTCTAGTCAGTCATGGCCTTTTTCAGGAAATGGATTATGGGGCTTCTGAGTGGCCATGCTCTGGGGAGGAGTTCATAAGGGGCTAGCTTGACCTTCAGGCAGCATGTGTGAGGGGAAGAGGGGCTTCCCCCAAAATCAGCTCAGGCTCGGGATATTGTCTCCCAGGCCACTGACCAAGCCCATGACTGTGTGGTTATCACTTCAGGAAGTGGCTCGGGAGCCCCAGAAGGAGGAGAGGGTTGGATGCAACCTGCAGACAGGGCTGTAACTGGGCTGGCTGATTGTCCACCTTGGAAAACATGTTGCTGGTTCCAGTGGAGTGAAGACTGCTGGGGCTGGGAGCCCAAGGAGTATGTGTGTGCACGTGAGTCTGTGTGTGTCTGTCCTTCACTCTTGCTGCAAGACACTGATCATTCTGAAAGCTGGGAAAAAAGCCCCCAACCTGGAAATGAGACCTGCCGTGGGCAGTTCCATCTGGTCTCGATGGGGAGGATGCACGGGGACTGGGTGAGCACAGGGCACACACACATGGGTATTCATGCAGAGCTATGAATGCAGGGCACACATGTCTGGTTAATACAGAGCTTATTGCTAAACTCTGGAACTTGGCATGCCCTATGGCCAGTGAGTCAGCTCCCTGTCACCATCAGGCCTGTCAATCTCCATTGCCACAGAAAAAGACGTCGGAGACTATGTCAGAGCCAGATACTTGGGGAAAAGTTCAGGGGGAAAAGTTCAAAAATAGGCTGTTTTGATGAAAAATCTTGCTTTCCCATGCATAGTTTAGTGATACCACATTTTTCATCAACTCTTCATGTGCATGAATTTTATTTTGCACCAAAATAAACGTGATTATTCTGTTTTCTGTAGTGTTTACAAAGTCCCCTTGCATGTGCAGCACACATGGTGTGCCTGGCCACATCCCTTGGGAAAGCTGATAAGCAGGCAGTCGAGTGCTCCCTGGTCCTGCAGCCACACCTGCAGGGACCTGCGCCCGGTGGCTACAGCACCAGGCAGTGTGTGCCCGGCCACACCCATAGGCAGGACCAGGGATGCCCTCTGCCAGTTTGTTGGTCAGCTGGGCTTTCCCTCTTAGCATGGCTGCCCCAGGAAGGAAGGAAAGCAGGGTTGATGTCAGGAGGGGTCTGGGAGAGTAATTTTTACAGATTGTCATCACTGTTGAAAATGTTCAACTTCTGGGAGCCTTGCCTCCAAAAATAACTAGAAATAACCACTAGCAGTGGGATCCAGGGAACGCAGCAGCAGCCGTATTTACGTAGTAGCAAAAGACCTGCTTAGTCCCAGTGCACCTCTCCCTGGGAAGCTGTGTCTGCGTTGCAGGGAAGGGCTTGTAGTACCAGACTTAAAAAATAGAAAAGCAATTTATGTGTCTGAAATAGAGGGTGAGACAGAGGAGTCTTCCATCTGCTGGTTCACTCCCTGGAAGACCCCAGCAGTGAGGGCTGGGCCAGACTGGATCCAGGAGCCTAGAGCCTCCTTCAGGCCTCCCCCAGGAGGGCAAGGTCCCAAGGACTGGAGCCGTCCTCCACCACTTTCCCAGGTGTATTAGCAGGGAGCTGGATGGGAAGTGGAGTAACTGGGACTTGAATTGACGCCCACGTGGGATGCCAGCACAAAGGGAGCGGCTTAACTTAATGCACCATGGCTCTAGCTTCATCGTGCTTATTTTTTGGGAAGTTGTTTCCTCCCTCTCACCTGAGAACAAGCTCCCTGTCTGAAACGAGGGATGTCTGGAGACCCGGGCAGCCCCTCAGCTGTTCCCACCCCTGCTGCAGGCTCTGTGCTTCCACCAACATGACATCATCCAGACTGGTAATCACCTCGCAGGGCTTTGGCATTCTCAGAGATAAACAAATGTGAATATCTGATTGCAGAACATGTTTGTCCCCAGAAGTGACTGGAATGTCCAGTACAGCACTGTCCACACCCGCAGCCCCAGCTTGTCTCTCTGGGCAATCGCAGACACCAAGCAGCCCCCATCTTCCCTCATCAAATGGCAAAACTGTGTTGAGGGATTTCATGGCGTAATGATGTCAGATGTGTGTTCTTGAATTTGTGCAGCCATGTGTTATTACCTAGTATTACGGAGTAATTCTGTCATGCACTGTTGGGAAGGCAGACAGGCATAGCGTTACACATAGCTCTAACATCTGCTCGTCACTGCTCCCAAACACCAGGGCTGGGCCAGAACTCAGCTGGCAGGGACCACACGACTTTGAGCCCTCACCCCGTCCCCCAGGGTGCCGGTCAGCTGGAAGCTGGCCTAGAAACGGAACAGGGCCCAAATCCAGGCCTGCGCCCGCCAGGAACCATCTGTCCGGCCGAGCAGGGCCGGTGCCCCGGGAGGAGGCCACGCGTCCGGCGTATCCGTGGAGAGCGCGCCCTCGAGCACAGCCAGGGCGCGGCCGCGGGTCCACCGTGCACCAGCCTTCCAGAAGCGTCCGCGGGGTCGCCCCCAGGCCCGGCGAGGAGCTCGGTGGATGCCAGGCGCCGTGCGGGGCCCCCGGCTGTGCGTTCTCTCCAGGTTCAGGACCTGGTCCTCTCGGCCCCAGGCCGCTCCCTCTGTCAGACCCCGGCGCGCGGCCACTCGCTCTGACGAAAGCACGGCGCAGACGGGTCACCACCTTCTGACGTAAACGGCGCAATAGGATGACGTCATGCGCTCTGCGGGATGCGTCACGGGCTCAGACAAGAAGCATGACTGGATTGCGTCATGGTTCTCTGATGAGGCGGCCGGGTCGTGTCACGCGTTCTGAGGAAGGCCTGGTCTCAGTGTGTCCGTCGTGCGCTGACGAGGGACGCGGGTCACGCGCCCTGACGGGAGAAGCGGCCGTGAGGACCCAGGAGCCCTGCGAGGGTGCAGCGCTCGAGCTCCTGGCCACGAAGCAGGCACTACTGACAGACGAGGGCTGCAGAATGGACGGAGCCTGGCGAGGGCGGCCCTGGGCAAGCCTGGGTGAGCCCAGCTCCCTCCACCTCAGTCCCGTAGAACAGGCGCTCATGGAAGCCTGAACGTTCGTGGAGAAGAGACGTTTCCTGGGATGGGACGAGGCCAGGTGCCAGCACTGCGTGTCCTCGGAGGAAAAGCAGCGGGCGTTAACCCCTCAGCCATGGCCGTGGAAGACGGTACACACCACCCAGGAGTTCGCTGTGGAAATGGGATCCCAGACTGCAAGACTGACAGGAGATTGGCTGCTGAGCGTGGCTGCAGGGTGACCCGTCTCCTGGCGTGATGGAGTCACCACCAGGGCCCATCCTCCGCCTCCCATCCTCCACTGGTGCCACGGTGCTTCAGGAATCCATAAAAATGCTGGAAACTGGACAGGCACCGAATTCCTGCAAATGCCCACCCTTTCCTAGAATCCACCTCTAACACCCTGCCCCCTGCCTCTACATCCCCCAGAGGGGTGGCCCGATCCCCCTGGGATGCAGATAGATGTCTTGTTGGGGACACGGTGAAGCCCGGTGTAGGTGGCATGAGGAGGTGGGGCCGTCCCTTCACCCTGTGGCTCCGGAGCTCCTCAGCCCAGGCACTGTGCTTTCGTGAAAACACACCCGTGATTCCTGAGGGGTTTTGGGAACGCATTTCTGATGACTACGGAAGACTGGAGGCACCTCAGGCCTGGGACATGCCCCAGCCCAGCCTGTGTGGCCTTCTGCTGACACCAAGTCCTGGCCCCAGGCCGGGCCGGCCGAGGATGCTGCGAGCCCTGCCCGGGACGGGCGTTGGAGCGGAGAGTGGCTCTCCAGGGTCACGTCCTGAGCCAACGGGCTGCCTGGGGGAAACCGGAACCCAGGCTCGGCGGGCTTCCGAGTCACGGCTCCGATCTCGGGCTGGGTGAAGTCGGAGCACTCTGCTCCTGAACTGACCGTGAGAGAGAGCTGGGAAGCGAATGCCGGCGTGGGCCCGGCCTCTGCCTCCCGTGGGCTGTCTGCACTGCGTTTGCCCATTTTAACTCATCAACTCGTTTCCTGGATCAAGTCGCCTCGGATGCTATCAGCAGCCCCATCCCAAGCTCACAGAAACAAAGTGACCTTTAAGCAGCATTCCCAGGACTTCCCGACACGTGTGGAGTGGTTTAGATGTTGATGTTCCCCACCCACCCGTGGGTCGCTGCCCTCCTCGCGCAGTTTGCAGGTAAGGCTGGGTCCCACGCTGGACGGGCTGCGGGCCAGAGCGCCTAGTCCTTCGCTTCCACACGGTGGTGAGGTGGGTCGCTGCTGGCTCCAGGGGTCACTGTCCGCATACGCCAGCAGTGTCCAGTCTGAGGCTCACAAGGTCACACACTCTGGCCAGTCCCCCTCATACGCCGCCATGTCCTCGTCGTGGCAGGTGTGGTGGCAGCACCCTCGCCTCTTGAGAAAAGGTGGTCAGTTTCTTGTAAACATACCTACGCGGGACTTCACTGCTGTAGGACTTACTCATGCAGTACTGCAGACAACCCAGTGCGCGTCCGTGGGGGGCGATGAGCCGCTAGTGACCTGTCCAGGAATGCTGTGATGAAGGAAGCCAGCTGCCTGCGCAGGATCGGGAGGGAGGAGAGAGGGAGGACCAGGAGAGTGCAGGCGGAGGCCTGGATGGAAGTAAAGGCGCCTGCTGGCCGCCGAGGCCATGAGGTTAGAGCCCAGCCCTTCTCTAGTCCACGCCCACTTCTCTGACTCTTCTCATTGGCCGTGCTAGGCATGTGGGCGGAGCTCCCCAGGCTCCAAGGTCTGCTAGGGGCTGCAAGGCCGAGTGTGGAGAGTAGAGTCAGGGGTGCGTTGGGGTGGGCAGGTCCCTTGTTCCCAGCTGCTCCAATGACTGTGCTGGCTCCTGGAGACAGCCCCAGCGGCCTTCGCCAAGTACAATGTGTCTCACATTTCTAGAATATTCCCTGAAGCCCCACAGCCATGATATTACTTGTTTGGGTTTTTCGTTTGTCTGTTTAAGATTTTTTTGGCGGGGGGGGGGGGGGGGGGGGTCGGGCCAGCGGCGTGGTCTAGCGGCTAAAGTCCTCGCCTTGATCCCATATGGGCGCTGGTTCTAATCCCGGCAGCTCCATTTCCCATCCAGCTCCCTGCTTATAGCCTGGGAAAGCAGTGGAGGATAGACCAAGGCCTTGGGACTCTGCACCCACGTGGGAGACCCAGAAGAAGCTCCTGGCTCCTGGCTTCAGATCAGCTCAGCTCCAGCCATTGCAGCCGCCTGGGGAGTGAGCCATCGGATGGAAGATCTTTGCTTCTACTACTCTGTGTATATCCGCCTTTCCAATAAAAAATAAGTAAATCTTTAAAAAAAATTTAAAAAGAAAGAAAAGAAAGGGGAGAGAGAGACACACACCAAAAATTTGAGAAAGAGTCTTGAAATTTTAAGCATTCCCTGACCCCTCTTTGTTGGGCGGGAACCTGCAGATAAAAGGTTTCCCATTGGTGGTCTCTTAATCAGTTAGGAAATGGGTGGGCAGTGTTGGTGCAGCTCACCTGATGGTGTGGCCAAGACCTCAGCAAGCCTGGGTGGTCTCAGGTCCCATCCTGGCCACCTACATGAACGATCTGGGTTGAGTGCCCAGGTTCCAACTTTGCCCAGCCCAGCCCAGCCTTGACCCTTGCAGGCATCTGGGGAGTGAGCCAGTGGAGGGACACACTGTCCACCTGCCACTTCCTGCCCCTGCTCTGACCTCAGCAGAGCCTGCTGACCGCAGAGCAGCTTCTCCCCACTGCTCCTCCTCCCAGGCAGCAGACCCTGGAGCCCGCTGGTCCCAGCCACAGCCACCAGGTGGCAACATAGGAAATGGCCGCAGCGTTCTGGGAGGCAGCGCGCTAAGCCAGGGTTCACCCCGACCTCTGAGGTCATGACAACTGAAGCAAAATCCATGGCTCTCCTGCCAGGCTGTATAAGGGAAGACTTCCCAGACACACTCCCCAGGATGGAAGTGCAGGGAAAGGAGCCAGAAGGGCCTGAGAGGTTCTCCTTAGTAGGAGCTTGGGGGAGAGGGTGTTTTACCCCTTGTCCTTAAATAGCTTTGCTAGAGGAAGGGGCTGTGAGACGGGATCCAGCCTGAGGTCAGAATTTATATAAAACTTGTGAAGCAGCCTAGGACCAGCGTCATGAAGCGACCTGTCCCCCTAGACATGGAAGCAACATCCTGAGTGAATGTTAACACTGTGTACAAGTCGACCCAGCACCGATGGGATGTGTCCAGTGTGCACTTGAGTAATGGCAACCCCAGGGTGTTGTGCTGGAAGAGGAGTCGACATGCCATGGACACTGGCCAGGCCCGCTGTAGGGCAGGGAGGTCCTGCTCTCTGCTCTGTCCGGGGAGAAGCTTGTCTGGATGTGTGCAGGACGTCATTCCACTGCCAAGCGCCCTGCTGTCCGGGTACGTCAGCTCAAAGTATAGAATTGGAATGTTCTGGCAACTTCTAAAATATTTACACCATTTTATTTACAGCATAGCTAGGAACTCTGTTGGCATTTTTAAAAGCATTTTTTTTTTTATTTGAAAGGCAGATTTCACAGAGAGTGGAGGAGAAACAGAAAGATCTTCCATCCACTGGTTCACTCCCCAAATAGCCACAATGGCTGGAGCTGAGCCAATCTGAAGCCAGGAGCCAGAAGCTTCTTCTGGCTCTCTCATGTGGGTGTCAGGTCCCTCGGCTGCTTGTCCAGGCCCAAGCAAGAAGCTGGATGGGAAGTGGGACAGCCAGGACACGAACCGGCATTCACTTGTTATGCTGGCCCTGTGGGTGGAGATTTAGTGACTATACCACCATGCTAGGCCCGTTCATTTGGCTTATGTAGGATCCATTTTTGCCAGTAACTTCCTGAGTTAGCACAAGTTTATTAAGTTTTGCTCAATCAGCACTTAGGTCCACCCCACTGGGCTTTCTTGTGAGGGGAGAGCGTTCTTGTGAACTCCGCTGGGGAGATCAGATGTTAACGTGTAAATGTGGACAGCTCAGGGACAGGATGTCTCAGTCCTGTTCTTCCATGTCTTGTGGGATGGGTCACTTTATGAAGCTCATTCTAGAAACCATCCTGCGTCCTCCCAGACACGCTCTGCAGGTTGGACACTGGCCCAGCTCCCCAGCTGTGCACACGTTCTGTGAGCTGGACACTGGCTCAGCAGCCCAGCTGTGGACACGCTCTGCAGGCCGGACACCCATTAAGCATCCCAACTGTGCACATGTTCTGTGAGCTGGACACTGGCTCAGCATCCCAGCTGTCCCCACAGTGCATGCTCCTCCCACTCCAGACAATTCTAACTGGTGATTCCTGTGGTCCCATACAAGCTCTAGACTGCGCACTTCTGAGGGGGCTGGCGCTGGGATTTCGGAAACGGTCGTGCTGAAGCTGTGGCCGGGTGAACAGCAGTCATTCCCAGTGCAATAACATTCGTCTCTCGTCTTCGTTCCTTTGTTGCTGCTGTGCAATGTGCAGATCTTTTACATCCCTGGCTAAATACTTTCCTAGTGTTTTAGAGTTCATCAGTGTGTCCTGGAATTTGACTGAAGTTGTCTGTAAGTCCTACAGTTTGGGGGTATCGAACAATTTCTGTTAGCATGCCCTTGGCAAGTGTGAACAGGTACAGCCTCATTTCTCCCCTTTTGTCTGGGTGCCATGCACCGTCTGCCCTTGCCCAGCTGCTTGGGCAGAGCCCTCTGCACTCGACTCCACAAACATGTGAGGGCGGCTGTCCCCAGTTGCAACCTTTCCCAACTGGGGTGCATGTCAGCTGGGTGCCTGGAGCAGACAGCCTTTGTGGTCCCGAGGTGTGTGGGGAAAGTACTGGCACAGCAGTAAAGCCATCCCTTGGGGTCCCATGGATGGGAGATCTCTTTCTCTTTCTCTCACTCTGCCTTCCAAACAGAAAAGCAATCAGATGCTTCCTGGTCGTGCTTCCCAGGCAGTTTTGCATTTGCTGGGCTTGTAGTGGGGGCATGCAGGGACCTGGGGGCTCACGTCCAGGTAAGTGGAGTGAGCCTGGGATTGCCCCACATGCTTGTATCCCTGGCAGTGTGGAGGTGGAGCTCTAAGTTAGCATGCTGGCCTGGTGTGCCTGTGAACTGGGTTTGGGGAACTTTAAAGAGGCTTGGAACTTGGGAGTTCAGAGGAGTAAGGGCCCAGGCCAGCACGTGTGCCAGGAGCTTGGAACCCTAGTGGACTCGAGAGTGCCAGTGGGAGTCGGAACAAGAGATGGGTAATGTTAGGCTGGGCCATGACACTGACCACCACCTGAGAGAACCTGGTCTGGGGGCTGATTCCGTAAGGGATATGTGGGCACACCTCTGTGGAACTGCAATTTCCGCTGGTTTGCTTATGAGTGGGGGTTAGTGACGGGATGAGCAAGGCATGACCATGGAACCCTCCAAAACTCATGTGTACTGGGGTTGGGGACAGGCCAGGCTGGTCCAGACTGCAGCATCTGCAGGGACACCCAAGAATAGGGTATGGAGTAGGCTGGGTTGCAGCATCCACCAGCTCATACAAAGGCAGGGACACAGTGGGTAGACTGTGCCAGGTAAGTGCCTAACATGGCAGATGTGAAATCTGGGTCTGGGAATGGGCTTGGTGGGTGAGCTTAGGAAACTCCCCTGCACTGGTGAGCATGTGATTTAGGCCTGGGTGTTGGTCAGACTGGGCAAGGCAGCTCCACCTGTCAGCAAGGGTATGGCTTGGTTCTGGAGGGGAGTAGACCGGGCAGGGCCAGGCCAACTGTAGCTCACTGGCAAGTGCAAGAGCCAGGCTGGAGTGTGGACCATACCAGGCTAGACTATCATAGCTACCGGTTTGCATGAGCCAGGGATGGGAGCAGACAGGGTTAGGGGGAGGTGTCAGTGAGTGCCGGGTGAATCTCACCAAGGACTCTAGGCTGTGATTTGTGACTGTGTCTCTGAACCAGGAAGGAGATGTGGGTGATGACTGTGTCCTGGGCCATTACCCTCAGCTCAAGACAAGCCCTTCCCACTTAAACCGGGAGACCAAGGCCCTGTGGAGTCTGTGCCCAGCCCTGGCTGTGGCTCTACTGGTACCCTGACTCATTCCCCAAATGGCTGTATCAGCCAAGGGCTGGCCCAGGCAGAAGCCAGGAGCCTGGACTCTAGCGGGGTCTCACACGTGGGTGCAGGAGCCCAGGCAGAAGCCAGGAGCCTGGGAGTCTAGCGGGGTCTCACACGTGGGTGCAGGGGCCCAGGCAGAAGCCAGGAGCCTGAGACTCTAGCGGGGTCTCACAAGTGGGTGCAGGGGCCCAGGCAAAAGCCAGGAGCCTGGGACTCTAGCGGGATCTTGCACGTGGGTGCAGGGGCCCAGGCTGCTTTTCCAGGTCTTAGCCATGAACTGGATCAGAAGCAGGGCAAGCTGGGACCAGAGCTGGCGCTCCGAGGTGGGAGGCCGGTTGCAAGTGGTGGCTCAGCACGTGTTACCACAGCACCTGCACTCCCCTCTCAAGTCTTCATTCTACCTGGCATCATCTACCGCTGCCGTGTCATGAGATCGGGATTCTGTCCCTGATGCTGCTGTGACAGTTAATTTGTCCATCGGCTTGACAGGCTAGCAGGTGCCCTTGGAGACTTGGCTGAGCTCATCCAGGCCTGAGTTGTTGGTACACGTGCCTGGGTGGGGGCCTGCTATGCTCAGGGGAAGCGCTTGCCCGCTTCCTCCGACGGCTGGCCAAAGTGAAGAAGCCACACAGCACCGTGCACACAGCTCTCCCTTCCTGGCTGTCCATCTTTAGGTTCAGCCTCTCCAACCTTCCTGGTACCTGCACCCTCTCTGGGTGTCCGGCCTGGTCACGCTGGCCTGGACAAGCCAGTTCTGAATTGTTTTGCCTTCAAGGAGGAGAGAAGAGAGGTGCCAGCCATATGGTGTGCAGCAGGCAAACAGGCACCTGCTGTGTGGGGTCTCTGAACCCAGCTCCCTTGGCTGTGTCTCGCCTGTTGTGAAACCTTCAGCTTGCTGCTGGGTCCTCTGTGAATAGAGCTGAGCTGAATTTAAGCAGCATGTCCTCTCTCCCTCAGTGGGTGCCCCTGCAGTGTCCGGAGCCCACCACTTGGCTGGCGTGGGTCAGGGTCAGCAGGCATTTGGGTGGAGGTCTGAGGTTGCTACTCTCTCCTTCCTTCTGTCGCAGTTCCGGGTCATTTCCCATGCCCACCCTTGGGCCTCATTAGCCTGTTACTGCTGTACACACAGGCAGGTCAGGCAGGCCTTGAAGCCCATCAATGCAGGGTGACAAGACACACGGGGACACATGAGCTAGCAGAGCCACGCCCTCCTGGGTGTCCTGGAGGGCTGAGCCTGGCAGCTGCTAAGTCAGGGCTTGGGCTGCAAGCAGCAGAGGCCTCCTGGGCTAACTTAGGGAGAAGAAGTGTTCCTGCTGGGTGTTCAGAGGCTAGCAGATGCACAGGAATGTGGGAGAGCCAGGGTGGGGACATGGAGGCCAAAGAGACGGCCACAGTGCTGGACTCTCATCCCACTGCCCTGCCCCACAGCTGCCCATGTGCCATGGCTCCAGGTGAGGCTGCCCAGTTGGTCAGACAGTGGCCCTGGCTCGCGGTGGAGGGCAGTAGCCTGCCGGGATCCCACAGGAGACTGGGGCTGACCAGGCTCCCAGGCACTGCCAGAAAGCATTAGGAGCCACAGGAGACCCGAGTGGCCAGCTCTGCCCTACCCTTGGATTGCCTCCTCCTCATCCTCCCTGTGGGCGGCAGCGGAAGGCAGGGAGTGTTCTTGGATGAATAGCAGGCCGGGGACTCTGGCCCTCGAATGGTGGACCTTGCTGTGGAAGAGCAGTCTCAGGACTGGATCTTGCCTGGGAGCGATCCAGTTACCAGAGGCCAGATGAGACTCGCACATGGAGGGGGCCACATGGAGGGGGCCGTGGGACCTGCAGGAGCTGGTGAACGAGGTGCAGCCACTAGCTGCCCCTCCATATCCGCCCCTGGGGAACGCGAGCCTGCACTTCTGCCATTCACCCAGTGGGCTTTGTGGGTTTAATGTAGCAGCCACAGGCACAGACGGGGTGGCTGGAAAGTATATGAGGTTATTTGAAATGAGGCTTCTTGTCTTGGCAGTGTTCTGTTGTGTAAGGTGCTACTTGACCCATTGTGCGTATAAATTGAGTAGTGTGAGTTTACATGTTAGCGTGATTTTACATGTGATCCCTACCCCACCATAAAGTAACAAAAACACAAACAGAACTGGGAGAACGAAGGCCACAGGAAGATTGGCTTTGGTCAGGACACTCTGGAAACCCACGCGTTCTCCCTAACAGGAGGAAGATGTGGCTGCATGTGAAGCAGAAGGGAGTGTGCAGCATGGATGTGAGCGGAGGAGGCCTGAGCGGGGCCTCCTGCCCGGCAGCTGTTGGATCTGAGGGTCAGGCTGAGTCCCAGTGACTCAGCAGGTGAATTTGCTCTGGATAATTGCTTCCGGGTGGGACAAGGGCCTGAGTCACTCCAACAGCCTTTGTCCCATCCGAGGAAGCTTGAGCCCCACGGGTGGGGGGCGGAACACCCTGCCTGCCTGCCAGGGGCACTGGGAAGCAGTTGTCCTGTAGGGCAGCCCCAGCACATGTGAAGCACCCCTGGGTCCCGCTCAGCTGGTCTGGGTTGCACCTGTGTTCCTAAAGATCCAAGGGGAGCAATGTGCATTCCAGATCCTGCATGCAGCCCAGATGCGGGAAGAGCAGTGTGTGAGGGGACACTTGTGAGGGACGCCTGCTATACACTGAGGCTGGCCTGCACCTGGAGGTGGAGCTCAGTGGGGAGAACTCGGGGTTCAGGGCGCAGGGCACCTCTGGGAACAGCACCCCGACCTGGCTTCTCACTTCCTCTTCCTGGCCCCTTCCCCTTCTTCCACCTGCCTCTCCGCTCTTCCTTCCATGGCTCCTTTCCTGGTTCCTGTATTTTATTTCATCTTATCCTAAGAAAGACTAAGAATGCAGAAAAACCACTGACCCCAGGTTACTAGCTAGACAGGGAGGGGTCTTCGGAGACCCTGCCCTGGCCGGGAAAGTGCTGACCACCAGCTCTCTCGAGCTGGGTGAGGGCCCCCAATGCTTCTATGTGGTGCAATTAGATAGACAGCTCCTTTTTGTGAGTTTGCGCCTGGCTCAACATTTACTTTATTAGGCAGGGTGAGAGCCAGAACAGAAAAAACCTTCTGCCTACTGGTTCACTCCCCCAGTGGCCGCAACAGCCAGGGCTGGGCCAGGTCAAAGCCAGGAGCTTCGTCTAGTTGTCTGGTCTCCCGTGTGGGGGGCTGAGCCCTGCAGCCATGGCTGCTGCCTCCCAGTGCCAGAGTCCAGCTCCAGCCAAGTTCAGTGCTCGAGAAGGGTGCATGGAGTAGGCATAGAGAGAAAAGAAATGGACCACTACAGTTTCAGGATCACAATGGACAATGCAATAAAACGGTTCCCTTTATTGATACAGAAGCAGTCACAAGCTCTGGCACAGACTTTTGACGTCATGGTCAAGTGGGTGTTTCCAAGGATAATTCTGCCATTAGTTCACCTTAAAGCTCTCAATAGACGTTCTCAATAGATGGTGTATATTGGGCCCGGCGGCGTGGCCTAGCGGCTAAAGTCCTCGCCTTGAAAGCCCCAGGATCCCATATGGGCGCCGGTTCTAATCCCGGCAGCTCCACTTCCCATCCAGCTCCCTGCTTGTGGCCTGGGGGGGCAGTTGAGGACGGCCCAAAGCATTAGGACACTGCACCCACGTGGGAGACCTGGAAGAGGTTCCTGGTTCCCGGCTTCGGATCGGCGCGCATTGGCCCGTTGTGGCTCACTTGGGGAGTGAATCATCGGATGGAAGATCTTCCTCTCTGTCTCTCCTCCTCTGTGTATATCTGGCTGTAATAAAATGAGTAAATATTTTTTTTTTTAAAAAGATGGTGTATATCAGTCAGTAACACATTCTTACTACAATCTTCATTCTACAACTTAATCTTGAATCAGTTAAGGGAGGAAATGCATCACAGAAGGAGGGAGCTAAAGATCAAGGATGGCCAGTGGGGGCAGCAGAGACAGAGACAGCATGAATTGTAAAAGGCCTTTTGGCAAGACTTATCAGCAACATCAACTTCCAAGCTCATATTGATAGTAAAAACCAACTGTGCAGTGGCAAACAATGCCTGAATAGATTACAGAATTCTCAATGGGGTGGTCCTGTGTCCATGCAAAGGGAGGTGGAACTGCCTTCAGGTGGGTACAGAGACATCCGCCCGGCCCCTGACAGGCAGTGGGAAATTCCTTGCAGCCTTGCCTGCAATGGAACAGTTCTCTTCACACCTTTGTGTCCTTCACACCCACTGCACGGACCCCAGCATCTCAGGGTGCACAGTGAGGCTGGGGGGAAGTGGAGTGACCAGGACTTGACCCAGAAAGTCAGATGGGGCATGCAGGTGTCCCACCTGGCCAGCCAGTCCTGCACATAAGAGTTGCCATAGCAACTGAGCCTCCAGCAAGATAAGCTCCTGCTCAGAAAAGTGGAGGACTGATAGACCAGACCCTGCAGTCTCCTGTCCTTCCTCCCGCTTGATCAGTGTCCTCAGAAAAAGCCAGGAAGGAAACGCAGGCCAAGCCCTCAAGGCGTCTCAGGGATGCTCAGATACAGAGACACATGTGTCAGCCTCAATGGACCACAGCTGTCCACTGGGAGATATTTTACTTTTCTCTTGAAAGAACCTACCTGCCCATGTCTGTGAACTGGGATTTCCATTTTGGTCTTCATTCAAGCCCCTCAGTCACACCCCTGGCCACAACCACACACCCTCATCCACAGCCCCCTCTGGCCATGCCCCCCTGGCATTCCCTCTTCAGCCATGCCCCCTCAGCCATACCCTCAGTCACAGCCAGTGGCCACATCCATACCCTCTTCAACCATACCCCATGTCTACATCCACACCCCTTCATTCACACCCCCTTTGGCCATGTCCCCTCAGCCACACCCCTCAGTCATGCCTCATGGCCACATCCACACCCCACGTCCACAGCATACCCCTTGTGCACACCCCCTTTGGTCATGCCCCTGTCCGTTAGCAGGGGCACACACTCCCTGCTCTCCTTGCATGAGCTGGGCATGGCCGCATCCTTCTGCAGGTGGGACATCTGTATATGGTGTGCGATTTAAGCCCTGGCTTCTCCACTTCCACCCACCTTCCTGCTAAGGTGCCTGGGGGACAGTGCATGGAACGCCAGGGCAGATCCAGATGGAGACCCAGGCTCCCAGCTCTGTCCTGGCCCAGCCTTTGCTGTCGAGGGAGTGTGGGGAGTGAATCAGTCCACAGGAGGCCTCTCTCTGCCCCCTGCCTGTCAAATGAATAAGCAAACACTTTTAAAAGATTCCTCTGTGCGTCTGACTTCACTGAGTTGTACCATGTACATAGCAGCATACTCTGCCTTCTCCTTGTCACGCTCGTTGTCAGGAATTCTTACCTCGTGAGTTAGTGTCCCTGTCTGTGTGTGTACGTATGTATGCAATGTCAGCCTTGGCGGTGAGTGTGGCAAAAGGGGTCAGGTTGCTGGAGAAGGTAACACCGTGACATCCCTGTGCCCTTCCCACCCCTGCACCTGCTATGACTTCCTCTCAACTTCCCCTTTTGGATCCCGATTCAGCTTTCCCACCTGCCCCCATTGCAGTTTCCTTCCCTCCTCCTTTGCTAAGTTCCAAATAGAGGCCCACACTCCACCTGAGTGCCTAGGTAGATGTCCTCACTGCACTCCTGACCCAGCACCTTCTGCCAACACATACCCTGGCAGGCGGCCTGGCACCTGCCACCCACATGGGAGACCCAGGGGAGTCCTGGCTCCTGGCTCAGCCCTGGCCTTAGCAGGTATTTGGTGGAGTGAACCATGGAATGGAAGATCTCTCTCTCTCTCTCTTTCTTTTTTTAAAGATTTTATTATTATTGGAAAGCCAGATATACAGAGAGGAGGAGAGACAGAGAGGAAGATCTTCCATCTGATGTTTCACTCCCCAAGTGAGCCACAACGGGCCGGTGCGTGCCAATCCGAAGCCGGGAACCAGGAACCTCTTCCAGGTCTCCCACGTGGGTGCAGGGTACCAAGGCTTTGGGCCGTCCTCAACTGCTTTCCCAGGCCACAAGCAGGGAGCTGGATGGGAAATGGAGCTGCCGGGATTAGAACCGGCGCCCATATGGGATCCCGGGGCTTTCAAGGTGAGGACTTTAGCCGCTAGGCCACGCCGCCGGGCCCAGATCTCTCTCTCTTTCTGTCCACCCACTGACTCCCCAAATGGCGGCGGCAGACAAGTCCAGGCCAGGTTGAAGCCAGGGTAAAGAATGCTGTGAACAGGGACTCAGGCATGTGAGCCTGCTGCCTTCCCAGGTGCATGACCAGAGAGTTGGACAGGCAGCGGAGTCGCCCAGATTCACACCGACTCAGCCCTGACATGCTGGTGTGCTCAGTGCCCACTCACTGGCCGGTGGGGTGCTGTGGGGAGCAGCTCACACAGCAGGGGCCTGCTTCTGCCAGGGCACATTGCACCAGAGAGCAGTAGGGAGTTAGGGGTTGCTAGCCTACAGGGTGGTGTCCAGGCAAGCCCCTTTGATAACTTGATGCTTAGTGAGGGCTCACTGGCTCACTTCTGGAGGCCATGGCTTATGGAAGGCATTGTTCACTGAGTGGGTTACACAGAGCAGTGTGTGAACAGTGAAAACAATGGCCTGGAGGAGCTTGGAAACCTGGTACTGACAACCTCAGTCCATCAGGGGCCACTGCGCCTTAATGTCCTGTTGTGTGAGAAACTGCCCATTCTTCCTTAGCAGGGGTCCTTGTCGAGGCACCAACTCAGGGTCAGGTGCCCCAAGTGACCCTCAGTAGAGTCCCCTCCTGGCATGGGGTGGCCTCAGTGGTGAAGCAACGAAGCCAGCCTCTCCATGCTCATTGAATGCAGGGTTCATGCTGGAGAAGGACAAGGGTAGACATCCCTGCTGAGAGCTTCCCTAGCCAGGAGCTGAGACCCGAGCTGTGGGTGTTAAGTTTGAAAATGCATTTAAAGTTCCTAAAGTTCCTACGTCATTGCGCGCAGCTAATTCCCGCGGCCAGGTCTTTTTACCTTAAGCCGAAAACACCAGACGTGATGAGATATCAGGAGGTCTTTTTATTCCAGTAGGGTAGGAATGGGAGCACAGATGGAGGGGAGAGAACTGGAAGGGACACTTCTGCCATGATGGCAGGATGGGGCTGCCAGGGCAGGGGAGAGCCAGATTAGAAGGGAAGGGAAGAGGGGGGAAGGTGGAGGGAGGGACTATGTGAGCTGTGTGCTGGCCCCTGGGATTGGTGACTGAGATTATTTGAGCCACAGGTAGGTGGGTGGAGACTAGGGGGAGGGGCTGTGGGAAGAAGGGCACTGTGTGTGTAGGGCATGGGCACCCATCGTCAGAGGAAGGCGTCAGGAAGGGGTTGGGCACCAGGCCGCCCTGGTGGCCAGGGGCAGCGGGAACCTCTGGTACTGGAGGTCCAGGAGGCCCAGCACCTGGGCTCATTCTGTTTTCTGGGGTCTTGGCCTGGCCTGGCGGGCAGACCCCTCTGGCCATGTGCCTACACAGGAGGGACATGGAAGGTGACCAAGGCCAGGGTGGGTGTCTGCTACCAGAGCTGGCATTTGGTCAGGGCGAGCTGCTGTCTTGATAAGCCCTCACAGCCCAGAAGGCAAGGGCCGTGTGGACACTTGGCTGGTCGTCCAGGGCCTCATATTGCCCATCAGCCCCCTGGACATCCTGCCAGGCCCACCCAGCTCCAAGGCCGCAGGACTGACCCTCAGCCCTCTCACCTGGGCCTGCTCAGGGGTCCCAGCCCTCAGCCCACAGGGCTGCCACACCCCAGTTCTCTGGGAACAGACCTCATGTGGAAGGGATTTCAGTGTCTCAGAAGCTAGCTGGAGCTTGGGGGCCTCTCTCTGTACCCCTGTCACTCTGCCCTGACCTTTGGCTTTAACTGCTTTGAAATGGTCATTGATGCTATTGCCACAGAGTTCTAGGAGCTTGCTGGCCCCCTGCTGGCTCACAGTGCCTCTGCTCTGGATGCCACCCGGGCTGTGAAAACAAAGGCTGGGCAGTGGTTCTTAGGCACCATCATGCCCACGCCAGGACCTGGGCAGGTGCTAGACACCTCCCTCCCCCAGGAGTCCAAAGCCACTGCGTGAGCTTCCTTCTGAAACACCTGGGCTGGCTGGTGGGCCGTGGGGCACTGGTGGGGTGAAGGCACGCCCACCAAGCCGCACCTCCCGCTGTGAGCATTTCTGTCTGAAACCGCTGTTGCTCTTTGCGTGTGGGGTCCAGCGGGTGTGCCTTGCACTGGTCTTGGCCTGCTGGCGTCCTGGAGTCAGGCTCTTGTCAGCACAGCCCAGCATGCATAGCAGGCACCAAAGACTGGCAGGATGGGCACCTCCTTCACATGCTAATGAGTCGCTCACAGTGGTTCTGCATCCGGACCAAACTAGTTTCTACTGCCTGGAGCAGCTGGAGACCAGTTCCAGCCTCCCTGCCTTCCTCTCACAGAGCCACCACCCACCAAGGTCCCCTGACACCCCAGTCCTCAGCCGCACCACTGTGGCCCCGGCCCTATGCAGTTCTGGCCCAGTCCCTGCGAGGGTGTCCTTCTCTTCCAGGCTGACACAGCCCCGCTGGCTGGTATCCACTGCTTGTGGGCCACTTCCTGTGCCTCCCTTGTGGGGTCCAGGGGGAAGTGGGAAGTGGCTGGGGGGAATGTGGGAGGGCAATGGGTACAGAGGAATGGTAGGGACATGTAGGACTGGAATAACAGCCTCGGGGATGAGGTCGAGTATATGCAGTGTGTTTGTATATGGGGTCCTGTGTGTGTGTGCAGTGTGTTTGTGTATGAGGTCCTGTGTGTGTGCGTATGTGTGTAAGGGGTCCTATGTGTCTGTGTGCATATGTGTATATGTGTGTGTGTCATGGGGACCCAAGGGTTTGGTCTTCTGCTGTTGCCTTCCCAGGGGGCACATTAACAGGGAGCTGGGTAAAGAGCAGAACAGCCAGAACTTAGCCAAGCACCCTGATAACAGATGCTGTTGCCACAGTACAGACCCCTAATGGACGCGGGCTCACCCTGTGTGTGTAGATGGTTCTAGAACAGTGCAGGACCATGGTTGCCTGTGCCTGGCTGGCATTGGGGGATATTTTCCAGGCAGAACCTGCTAGCAGATTGGACGTGGCTCACAGGGAAGGGCATTGCTGACCTGTCCATTGAGTGCTCAGTGAGCATGTGTGGGACACAGAGCCAGGCCTCAAGGCTGGTGGGTAGTTTCACTTGAATGCCATCTCCCTCCTCTTAGACAGCAGGTGTGGGAAGCTGCACAGAGTTCCCGGCATGCATGGCAGCCGAGCCCTCAGGGTGTGTGAGTCACCCAAGGCCAGGGACCAGGAGACCACCAGGAGGGCTGCCCTGCCTGGAGAAACACATTCCTGGAGAATGACACCAGACCCCTCCATGTGAGTCACAGCAGACTCACCGAAACCCAAGGCAGGCGTGGGGGTCGGCAGCTGCACTCTGCTGCTTTTCAGAGCTCATTTCCCAGGATGGAGCTCGCGGCCACCTGTCAGCCCCACACTGTAGAGGGATGGCAGTGGGTGATAGACGAGGACGGGGCAGTGGGGAGGATGAGGGGTAGCAACAGGGGCTGGCGTCTCTGGGGAGGGGCCTGTTGGGGGGCCGTGAGCTGCTAGGAGACCTGGCTCTTCCTGGAGCCAGCAGAAGGGACACTGGCTGTGTCTTTGTCTCTAAGATTTGTATTTAATTGGAAAGGCAGATTGACAAAGAGAAGGAGATGGATAGAAAGATCTTCCATTTGCTGGTTCACTGCCCAAATGGCTGCAAAGCCTAAGCTGAGCTGGTCTGAAGCCAGGGGCCAGGAGCTTCTTCCAGGTCTCCTACATAGGTGTAGGGTCCTAGCACAGGGCCCATCCTCTACTGATTTCCCAGGTCACAAGCAGGAAGCTGGATCAGAAGAGGATCAGCCCAGCTGCAGGTGGAATAGGGCAGGGGATTACCCAGTTGAGCTGTTGCCCTGGCTGCAGGTGTCTGTTTGCCAGAGGACACTTGCAATGGAAACAACCCTCACTCCATTTTGTGACGGAGGGGAGAGGGGCTGTCTGGGATGCAGTCAGAGCCACCCCAGGGCTGCTGGGTGTCAAAGGTCAGGTTAGTCCCAGGGTCCTGTGGGAGCTGGGACTCCAGCCTGACTCCAGGGCCCCCCTCCCTCCCTGCCACTGACTCCCCTCTTGCGGCTTCCCAGCTGTCTCTGGTGACTTTGGGGCCCTGGCGGGCAGCCGCCCCTTCCCACCCCCCTCCTGAGATACCGGCAACCTGGGAATTCCCCCACACCCTGGGGCTTGGAAAGTACCACACCCAAGACACACTCACAGGCAGGACCATCCAGGACAGCCTGGGTCCAGGTCCGGTGGCCCAGCCCACTGTTGGGCAGACCTGGGTCTGTTGGGAGACTTGGGGACAGCCGTGGGAGCCTGGCTCTCAAGTGGCCAGGCAGGAGCTGGGCAGGAGCATCCACACTGAGCTGAGTTCACAGCTGCTTCTTACACTCTCTGGGCCATTAAAACCGGTCCCCTGTCCTGCCTCTCTCCTCCACGCTGATCTGATGGTTCAGACATCCAGCATCTTCCCCACCCACTGGCCTAAGGGATAACAGGTGTCTAGACAGGTGCATTAGTAGGGAGAGGCAGGTCCTGCTCCCACCTCAGGGATGCCGGGCCAGCGGCTCCTGTGACCAGCTGGGACTCTGGGGTCTCCTGACTGGAATACCCACCAAGTGGCCATCAGCACAAGAGCTCACAGCTACACTCATGCCTGCACACCTTGTTCCACCAGTGGGATGGGACAAGCCCAGGCTCCTACAGATATGGCACTGCGGTGTGTGGACGGGGCTACAGTGGCAGTCCCTGGCTTGGGACCCTGTCCCTCCCTGCCTCATGTATGAGGTCCAGGCCACTCTGCTTCGGATCTTGTTCCCTGCTGACACACACAGCCCCCTGGCTCCTGGCTTTGGCCTGCCCAGCCCTGTCAGGTGATTTAGGGAGAAGCCTGTGGAAGGAAGGTCTTTCTCTTCCTTTCAAATAAAATTAAATACAAAATTTAAAAAGGAGCCGGTTGATTCGTTAGCTGTTCTGCACCTGCACCTACAGGAGCTGGCCAGGCTTGAAGGGGTGTGAGTGTCCAGGACGCTGCTGGTCAGAGCAGAAAGGGAAGCAGGCTCCAACCCGACCTCCTTCTGCTCCCAGCGAGGCTTGCAGACTTCAAGAGCCACTGCTGGCTGAAAGCCCGTGTGCAGGTCCTTTCCGGGAGTGCAGGGAACTACTCGGACTCTCAGCGTAACCAGCCGGGGTCGGAGTGGTGTGGGCTTTGTCCGGAACCGGGAGAACCCGCTTTCCCAGCTCCCGGTCATTTGCATTCCAATGCAGAGAGCTCTGGGACCCTGGCCGGAGACCGGGCGGGGCCGGGGCGGGGCCTCGTGCAGGTGCGGCCATTGCGCGGAAGCGCCTTCAGACCTGGGCTGACGCGCAGGATCCGTGCTTCCTCCCGGCACGGCCAGGGCTCCGGGTGCGAGGCGGGGTGTGCGCCCACGGCGTCGGGGAAGATGCCAGTCCCGCGCGTGGTGTGGCTGTTGGGGTGCGCGCTCCTGCTGGCGACCTTGGCCTCCGGGAGTGACGCAAACGCAGGTGAGGCTTGTGGCCAGGGAAGGCTTCGGACACGCGGGGCAGGTGCGCGCTCCAAGGTGTCCAGCGGCTTCCTCATGCACCGCCGGACCTCCGGAACCGAGAGCGGCTCAAGTATTCGGTGCCTGGCTCCGAGAGGAGTGTGGGTCCCCAGGGCACGTGCCCGTCCCCTGGGGCCAGTCTCTTTGCAAACATCGAGTCTTTGGGCAGCTTCCTCGGGGAACCTGAATGCGAGTGTGGAGCCCAGCTCAGGCCTCAGGCCTCAGGGTTTGCCGGCGGAGCTTCCACATAGGCGGGGAGACTCCCGGGTGGGCCTGGCCTGCCACGCAGCCCTTGTGGGGCCCGCGGGGGCCCGCGCTTGTCCTCCTGGGTGTACTCCGCAGTGGGCAGTGCCTTACCCGAGTCTTCTCCAGTCGTGAGCTTCCACTCGGGAGCAAAGGCTTTGGTTGTTTTTTGGTTTTTTTTTCATGCATGGGTGTGGGTACGGCAGCCCTGAGCTGTGTGTTCCCGAACACCCTGTCTACCTGACTAGGGGCTGGGCGTGCCGATGACCCCGAGTCACTGGTTAACCAGAGCTGGTCATACTGCTCTACCTCCTTCGTGGGGTGAGGCTCCCCGAAGCAGGCCGGGAAGGGCGCTGCTGTTGGCTCCCTCTGGCCACCACCGTGGGCTTCTGACTGCAGGACCTCAACAAACAGCGAAGCAGATAGGCACGGCCCGACCCAGCCCTGCTACACACGCACTGAACCCTTGGGCCGAGGAGGCATCTGCTGCCTCTATGATTTTTTTTTTTTTTAAGATTTCTTTATTTGGTTTGAGTTACAAAGGTCTGCCGTCCACTGGTTCATTCCCAGATGGCCAGATTTGGGCCAGTCTGAATTTAGGAGCTTCTTCCAGGTATCCCACCTGGGTGCAGGGACCCTAGCAACTGGCTCCCCCACCACCACCCTCCCCCACCCCCCCCCCCCCCCCGACGTTAGCAGGGAGCTAGGGTAAAAATGGAACAGCAGGGACTGGGGCAACATGTGGGGTGCTGGCACTGTAGGTGGAGGTTTAGCTTGGCCCTTGTGGCTGGTGCCCACTGTGGAGGGAGGACTTGAATTGCCCCAGCCCTAGCCCCGCCAAATAGCTGCCCTAGCCCCGTCAAGTAGCTGCCGCTGAGGGTTGGCTCCTGTTTTCCCGTGTGTGCGTTAAGGGTGAGCTCACAGACCAGGTGTGTCCACGGGTGAGATAAGGTGGGCAGGTACATGACTACAGCACCTACCAGGCTCTTCAGGTGACTCTGCAGGCAATCGTGGGAGGGCTGTGCTATGTGGGGTCCACAGTGGGAGGACAGTGTGGGAGAGCAGCGCTGGGGGGACCCTGGCTGCCCTGGGTCCCCAGTGGGAGGACAGTGTGGGAGAGCAGCACTGTGTGGGGCCCTGACTGCTCTGGGTCCCCAGTGGGAGGGCAGTGCTGTGGGGGGCCCTAGCTGCCCTGGGTCCCCAGTGGGAGGGCAGTGCTGTGGGGGGGGCCCTGGTTGCCCTTGGGTGCCACATCTCTGATTTTGTGAGCTGGGCCAGTACTGAGGATGTTGTACCTACTCCTGAGAGAGCACACTTGGGGCATTTTTTCTGAGTTTTGGGGATGTGGAGAGGGCACCCCAGACCTTGTCCTCAGCCAGGCCTCCCGGAGGCTGGGAAGGAAAGAGGCAGTCAGCAGTAGCTACGGTCAGCCCTGGCTGAGGTAGGGGCTTGCTGCATCTCTGGCTGGTGCTGGTGGTGGTAGGGCACCCATGCAGTGACCAGCTGTGGTTCCCCCCATGTTACCTCCTCCTTTCTTCTGAACTGCACCGACAGAAGGGTCTGAAGAGAGGATCTTGCAGTAAGTCTCCTGTCACTGTGGGTGAGACCTGGGTCTCACGGGTGACGTAACCTGCTGGAAGGGAGGACTATGTGATGCTCGCTGCCCTGGCGGGCTGGCCTTTCAGCTCATCCTGCAGTGTGCGGACTCTGGCAGGCGCCACATGCCAGGGTCCCGGGCTGGTCCTCTTGTCAGGGCTGTTGGGATTAGGGTTCCGGGCTGGCCCTCTTTTTACGGCTTTGGGATTGTGATTTCCTTCTTCCTGTGACAACAGCAACCTTCCATTGTACATTCTTGTGCAAACACTGACTTTACAAAACACTTTGGGTGTAGTAAGTGGCTTTGACCTTCGAAACCCAGGAAAGATGGTGCCAAGGAGAGCAGGCTGGAGGACACACAGCACACTGAGCGTCCAGCACAGGTTCACCTTCCCAGGAAGGTGGCCAGCAAGTGGTGGATGGACGAATGATCACGAGGCAGGAGGGTTATTCAGCTGTGGTGCCCTGAAAGCCACTCATTTGAACCCTGTGAAGGCAGGGATGGCATGGTGGTGCCAGTGAACTAAGCTCCTGAAGGACAGCCTGGGGTGAGGGGTGAGGGGCAGGAAGGGGGTTTCAGGCCAGGAAACAAGGCTTCAGATCCCTGCGAGAGCTGGACGGTGCGCATGGGTGTCACCGAGAGAGTGACTTCCACACAGCCAAAGCCCTGCACCAAGAAGCTCCACGTAGAGCTGGCTAAACCCACTGCAACAAGGGTGCTGAGATAGGGAGTGAGGCAGGAAGCAAGGGACGGAGCCAACAAGGCAGGAGGACCAGAACACTGGTCCATTTTAGTACAAAAAGGTTTTTGCAGGTTTTTTCCATAATGCAATTTCAAGACCCCTTGTATCTTAGAGAATTTTCCATATTATTCCAATACACAGCTTGTCTGGGTCTCCAAATACTGTCCGAGGGTGGGTGCTGAGCATGGTGTCCGGCACCTGGGGGCTCCCTGCCTACTCCACTCCCACTTCCAGCTTCCTACCAATGCATGTCCTGCTGGTGGGTCAGGACTTGAGTCCCTGCCACCCATGTGGGAGCCTGGGTGTAGTTCCAGGGTCCCAGCTTGCCTTGGCCCTGCCTGGGCTGCAGCAGGCTTTGGGGAGTGAACCAGTCACTCAAATAAAGTAAGTAAAAGTCAATTTTTAAAAATGTCATTCACTTGCCATACTGAGTGGTCAGTGCCAAGGCACTGTTGAATGCTCTGGATCTGTGGGTTCCACCCCCCGATGTGGGGATCCCCAGGGATGGTGGGAATCCTCAAGGGTGGGACCAGCGTCACTTTGGTCACCTAGCACACAAAGGAGTATGAGGGCTGACCCACGAGGCCTTCATAGGTCTGGCTCTGTGGCCCTGGCTACACACTCCAGCTCCGAGACCGTGGGAAGTGGATTGTGGGTGCAGCCACCTAGCGTTGTGGCCACAGGCCGTGGTCTTGAGTCCTCTTTCCCTTTGGCCTCCAGGGAAGGCACAGAAGGTCGTTCTTTCCTGATGACCAACAGGTCTCAGCAGACTGGTTGCTGAGAGGCAGCCAGAGCTCTTTCACCCACTGCTTCACACCCCTATTGGCCTCAAAGGCCAGGCCTGGGCCGGGACGAAGCGAGGAGGTTCTGGGTCTCCCATCAGTGTCAGTGCAGGGACCCAAGCACTTGGACCGTCTGTCCTTCTTTCCTAGGCACATTGGCAGGGGGCTGAATGGGAAGTGGAGCAGCTGGGACCTTAACTGGTGCCCATACAGGATGCTGGCTTTGTAGGCAGTGGCTTCACCTGCTTCCCCACAGTGCAAGCCCCAAGAGTAGGTCTTAAAATGACATTAAAAATGTAAATGTTCTGTTTGGGCAAATACATGGTGTGGAGTCAGCACAGGTCACCTGAGTCTCCATGGAGCCGACAGAGGCCCAACGAGGTTGACAGATGTATTTTTTGAAAGATTTATTTATTTTTATTGGAAAGTCAGATATACAGAGAGGAAGAGAGACAGTGAGGAAGATCTTCCATCCAATGATTCACTCCCCAAGTGACTGCAACGGCTGGTGCTGAGCCGATCCAATGTCAGGGGCCAGGAACTTCCTCCAGGTCTCTCACGTGGGTGTGGGGTCCCTAGGCTTTAGGCCGTCCTTGGCTGCTTTTCCAGGCCACAAATGGAGCTGGATGGGAAGTGGAGCTACCGGGATTAGAACCGATACCCATATGGGATCCTTACACCTTCAAGGCAAGGACTTTAGCCGCTAGGCCACCACGCCAGGCCCCAAAGGTGGCAGATTTTAGAGACAGGGTGGCTGGGTGAGCCCTGACTGCTACCTGGGGGTGGGTTGGCCTCAGCAAGTATGCTCAGCTGTCCCAGCTACAGTGTGTGCAGCTCTAACGGCGGTGCCTGCATTACTGATCAGGGCTACAAGGAGAGCTGGTGATGTGCTGAATGGCTCTGAACTTGGCTGAGCCTCCTCAAGAGGTACTGCCTCCAGGAGGCCCAGCCTGGGACCTGAAGGGACCAGCCACTGTCCAGTGCGTCTCACCAAGCCCTTTAGCCTGGGATCTGCCAGCGCTGTGGCTGCCAAAAAGGAATCAGCCTGCAGCCCTGGTACTCAGGCCAGTCCTGTGGCTGAAGCTGAGGACCTGAGACTGGGCAGGAGGCAGGGGAAGGGTCCAAGGTGAGGCTGGCCCATCTGGCTGCTGTGGAGGGAGCCATCAGGACACGTCACTGCTGGGCAATGTGTCTCCTGTGGGAGCTGGGCAGGTGCCTTGGGAGAGGCCACACGGCGAGGGAGGGGCTGCTCCTGTGGCCTCAGGCTGCTGGAGCAGACATGTTCTGGGAAGTGAGTACCATCCTTCCTGAGCTCCCTGGTGCCTAGCTCTCAGCACCATTACTCGGTACCAGGGACCACGCCTCCAACAGGCCACGGATGTGCCACAGCAGCCACTCCTGCCATTCTGCCCAGGCGATCATCATACTGCACCCTTGCTCTTGGAGAACTTGAAGGCTGAGGTTTTGGAAAACACTAGTGGGTCATGTGGTAAAACTAGTGTGGTGACTGAAATGTTAGCCAGAGTGGACTAGAAAAGAGTTAGGAACATCAGAGTGTAGCTTGGGTGAAATAAGTCATCAGGGTGCACCCTGGGTAATGCAGGCTGTCAGGGTGCACCCTGGGTAATGCAGACCATCAGGGTGCACCATGGGTAATGCAGGCTGTCAGGGTGCACCCTGGGTAATGCAGGCATCAGAGTGCATCCTGAGTTAATCAGGCCATCAGGGTGCACCCTGGGTAATGCAGGCTGACAGGGTACATTCTGGGAGACAGTTAGTTTGCAGGAGGGATTAGTGGCTTGTAATCTGTTCTTCTGAATAGTTGTATTGGGAACGAAGTTAGCATGTGCATCCAATTTCTTACTGCAGGTTGTGATCAAGTATTTGAAGGACACTGTGATATGTGGGAATGCTGCTTTACAACTTAAGAATAAAATGTCCATTTTGGAAACCTACAAATGAAGTTGGATCAGAGATGGGTCTGACAGCAACCAGTGACTTGCTGTGGCTGCCATGTCATGCTGGCAGCAGCACAGCTGTGGAGACAGCAGTAGTGTGGTCCCTCGCCTGACTGGAGAGGTGCCAGGAGGACTGGCACTGAATGTGTGCGGCTCCTGGTGGCTCTTGGCACTGCTTTGGCATCCTGGACAAGAACTGGCGCCCCCCCAACATGCCTGGGTGTCACTGTAGTCTCTGCCTCCATTTTCATCCCACTTTTTCCTGTGCCTCCTATGGTGCCTCCAATCTCCCTCAGCCTTGCTCTCAGAAGGACGCTTGTCCTGGGTGCTCCTAGATGACCTCCTTTCAAGCCTCACGTTGTGCCTAAGCCAGACCAGGTCCATGGGTGTGGGGCTTTAGGTAGTCTTGCACTGCTGTTCTGGGAGCCACCTCTAAGACAAGAAGTGGGGCGTGGCACCCCTCCCCCTCCCCCCACTGGGGTTAGCACCCTTAGGCCTGTAGGGGAGAGAGAGGGTGAGGGAGACACAGCAGGGTCTGTCCTCCCTGCAGGGGAGCCCTGGGTTTCAGTTCTAGCGCATTCTTGGCTCTGCACAGACCTGTGGTCTGCAGATGCTGGATTTGGTACTGGGCTTCTGTTATCCTTTGGTTCCTGGTTGAAAATTGTGTTTGCATTGTGGGGAAGGCAGTCAGTTGTGAAAGCTGTGCGAAGCACATCTTGGTCTTGGCATTCTCACCCACCCAGCAGCCTGGAGCCCAGAGGGCTTGCAAGCTATAGCTGCAATGGGAAAGCCTCTGGGACTGCAGCATGGAAGAGGAGATCCCTACTGATTCCTGGGTCAGAGAGACAGTCTGGCATGTTGGCTGAACTGGACAGGTACTGCTCCCCAGGACAGGTGCTTCTCCCTGGGACAGGTGCTCCTCCCCAGGACAGGTGCAGTGCCTCAGGCCACACAGGGAGAATGCCCGGAAGCAGGTGCTGGGTGGAGCCTGTTGCCTCCTGCTCTTGAGGACAGGGGAAGGAGTTCCCATACGACCCACAGATTTCTTCCCAGGTGTGTATAATTTGTCAGGGAAAGAGCGAGACACTCCCGGTCTTTGTGGGATTCCTAGAGATTAGTGTGCTTGTGAATTCTGCAAGAACTTCTGAGAAAAAATGTCCTTGTTGGGCTTACCCTCTAGTCCTGGGTTAAAGTGACAGCTGCAGCGTGGCATTCCTGGGGGAGCTCTGGAAGGTTGCCCAAATGCTTGGGCTCCTGCAGCCCCATGGGAGACCAGACTGGAGCTCCTGGATCTGGCTTTGGCCTGGCCCAGCCCTGTGCAGCAGATGGAAGAGCTTTCTTTCTGTCTTTCCCACCTCTGTAACTCTGCCTTTCAAATAAACAATTTTTTTCCTTTAAGTCATATATTTAAAAACAAAAGCATGAAAGCAGATGAAGGAATCCCAGGAATGCTGTTCTGCTGAGCAGGACCAAGAGTGTTTGTTGTGAGCAGGGACCCCATCATCCATGTGGAAACCCTGCTGGTCAGTGACCTTGTCTGTCTCCCACACAGGGACCAACAGAACCTCCAAGGGGCGCAGTCTGATTGGCCGGCACCCCAACTCCCCAGCAGTCCCCGGGAGGAGCGCCTCGGTGCAGCCGGGCCTCTCTGTGGACGAGTTCTCCCAGTCGGTGCTCACAGGGAAGCTGACCACCGTCTTCCTCCCGATAGTGTACACGCTAGTGTTTGCGGTGGGCTTGCCAAGCAACGCCATGGCCCTGTGGGTCTTCCTGTTCCGCAGCCAGAAGAAGCACGCGGCGGTCATCTACATGGCCAACCTGGCCGCGGCTGACCTGCTGTCGGTGTTCTGGTTTCCCCTCAAGGTCGCTTACCACCTGCGCGGCAATGACTGGGTCTACGGCGAGGCCCTGTGCAGGGTGCTGGTGGCTTTCTTCTACGGCAATATGTACTGCTCCATCCTCTTCATGACCTGCCTCAGTGTGCAGCGCTACTGGGTCATCGTAAACCCCATGCTGCACCCCGGCCGCGCCGCCCGTGTGGCCCTTGGCGTCTCCCTGGGTGTCTGGCTGCTCGGCCTGCTGCTCACCATCCCACTGTATGTGGTGCGGCAGACCGTGTACGTCCCGGCCCTGAACATCACCACCTGCCACGACGTGCTGCCTGAAGAGGTGCTGGTGGGCGATATGTTCAGCTACTTCCTCTCACTGGCCATTGGCGCCTTCCTCTTCCCAGCCGTGCTCACAGCCTCGGCCTACGCGCTCATGATCCGGACGCTGCGCTCCTCGGCCATGGACGAGGCCTCAGACCGCAAGAGGCGGCGGGCTGTGCGCCTGGTGATCACCGTGCTGGCCATGTACCTGCTCTGCTTCACGCCCAGCAACCTGCTGCTAGTGGTGCACTACTTCCTCATCCGCACTCGGGGCCAGAGCCATGTCTATGCGCTCTACCTCGTGGCCCTCTGCCTGTCCACGCTCAACAGCTGTCTCGACCCCTTCGTCTACTACTTTGTCTCACAGGAATTCCGTGACCACGTGTGCCACGCGCTCCAGTGCCGCAGCGTGCGCACGGTGAAGCGCATGCAGGTCTCACTCAGCTCCCAGAAGGTCTCACGCAAGTCTAGCTCCTACTCCTCCAGCTCAACCAGTGTCAAGGCCTCCTACTGAGCCTGCATGGCTGCAAGAGGTGGATGTGGAGGCGTGAGCGTGGGCCTGACACACACTTCTCAGGACATGGGCAAGCCGCCCTGACTGACATGGAGACCTGGCTGCCTGCTTAAACTGTCATGTTTCACGTCCGAGGTCAGTTGTGGCGTTGCTCCCTCAGTCTGAGGCCGCCCACCTCACTCTGAGGCCGCCCACCAGGTGCTGGCAGCATCCCTGCAAACCAGGATTCTCACTGAGGCCGGAGTCAGGAGGTGGGTCCTTTGATCACTTCCTTATCCATCGCTGTGGGTCCTGCTGGACACAGGCTGGGTGCAGGACTGGCACCTGCTAGAATTCTGGAAGACAGCACCATGGCGACATATGGGAAGGTTTAAGAATTGCCACCAGAGCTGTGAGCTCTTTGATAGCCGAGAATGCTCTGTGAGGCCCCTGGGCCACCTCTGTGTGTCGCTGTTGAAGGTTCTGAGGTGGTCACCTGTCCATGGCTAACTGTGGGACTGGCTCCAGGCTGAATGAGACACCCCACATCCGGCAGACCCTCCACTGGCATGTGGAACCCTCTGTTGGGCTGTGCGTGGCCAGTCTTGTTCCCTTGTCATGGGGCAGGAAGTCACGGTCTTGGCGAGTTCACAGCAGGGGGTTGTGGGACAGCCTGAGGCCCCCCGCTTGGGGAACCCAGACCAGCTGCCTCCTCTCTTACTGTGATCTGTGAACATGATGAGTTCTCAAATGGCTGATTTATAACTAACAAAGTTTTTTACCATGCGTTTCTGAGCTGTTTGATTCTGAGGGAGGCAGGGGCTCTGCTCCACCCCTGAGAAATTGGGGATTTGTCGGGATGCAGCAGAGGGCCTCCCTCACATGTCCCCTCCATCGCCCCCTTGGGCTGTGCCCCCAGTCTGTCTGTGTGCAGGCCTCACAGAGCCCTGGAGTGGAGTGGCCAAGTCTGAGCTTCCACAGTGCTTGCTGGTCGCCTTCGCTAACTTGCCTAGCGGTGTGTTTGTACCTCTGCCTGCCTTCTGACTGGGGGCCGCTAATGCGTCGTGCTTTATTCTGAGGAAGTTGTGCAGCGTGCAGCCTGGCCACAGGGAAGGGGACTTCCTGATTTTTGAAGCAGGTAGTGTTGATCCCTCATGACCAGGTGTGACTGCTCGCGTGTTACGACCACTTAGCACTGTCCCTGTCACCGCCAACCCCATAGCTCTGGTGATCTGTGTCAACCCCCATCTGAATAGCTTGATGGAAAATTCCAGAAACAAACAGCTCACAGCGCTGCAAACTGGGGGGCCACTGAGCAGCTGTGATGAGTCATTCTGTGGTACCAGGTCTGCTGCCAGTGGGGCCAGGCCCTTGTAGGGACACTTGGGTAGCTGTGGGCTGGTTCACAACACCTGTGTTTAGGGAGCCCTTGTTTTCCTGGGCGGTGGGCCCTGTGTGTTCGAGCAGGACATCTGAGGAGCCGCCTCCAAAGGAAGAGTGGGTGTGATCAGACATTGGGAGAGAGGGGGGTCATTCATGTGACCACATCCTTTCCCGAAGGTTGTTAGAATTATTTGAGAGGCACTGTGAGAGAGGTGTCTGATCCATCGATTCACTCCCCAAATGCCTGTAAGTGCCAGGACTGGGCGTGGCCAAGCCAGGAACTCCATCTGTCTCCCATGGGGGTGGCAGGGTTCCGAGCCCTGGGGCCGTCTCTGCCTCCTTGCAGGCTGTGCTGTAGCAGGGAGCTGGATCTGGAGTGGAACGGAAAGTTGAACCTAAGCACCCCACGGATATGGGATGTGATCATCCCCCGGGGTGTGCTAACCACTCCCAGTGGCCAGGCAGGCCTCTGGACATCCACCTAGTCATACTTGTTGTCCCATTTCCAGGTGTGTGTGTGCAGGTTGGGAGAAGTGACTCAGGACATGAGACCAGAGCAGCCCTACTGGAGCTCCCAGGTGGTCAGCCAAGGTGATAGCTCCTCGTTTCTGGCTGGCTTTGACCTTCCGACGTGCGCTGGCACAGGCTGTCCCAGGTCCAGGACTCCCTGGACCGTGTGAGGCATTCCCTGGAGCCACTTGGCTGGCTGTCTGCCCAGCTTCTGGCTAGAAGGTCAGCATCAGCCTGTGAGCTCATCAGCATGCATAGTTTCCTGCTGGCAGCTTGACCAGTCCAGCAGTGTCACTGCAGGTGCCTGCCCCTGCTGAGGACAAAAGCTTCTCACGCTAGACCACCCACATCCCTTGGTTTCTGTTTTTTGGCTTTTGATTTTTTTAGTGACATTTACATTTTTGGAGGGTGGTGTGAGAGAGAAGGAAAAGTCTTCCATCCACTGGTTCTTTCCCCAAATGACCATAACAGTCCGAGCTGGCCCAGGCCGAAGCCAGGAGCCCTGAGTGCCATCCGGGTCTCCCACATGGCTGCAGAGGCTCAAGCACTTGGGTGCCACTGCTGCCTTCCCAGTGTACTAGCAGGGAGCAAGTGTGGTAGCTAGGACTGGAAGTGGTGCAGCCATAGGGATGGGGCCATAAGGATGGGCGGTAACTTGGCCACAGTGCTTCCCAGGCTCCGAATCCTTTTTTTTTTTTTTTGAAGATTTATTCATTTTTATTACAGCCAGATATACACAGAGGAGGAGAGACAGAGAGGAAGATCTTCCATCCGATGATTCACTCCCCAAGTGAGCCGCAACGGGTCGATGCGAAGCCGGGAACCAGGAACCTCTTCCGGGTCTCCCACGTGGGTGTCCCAATGCATCGGGCCGTCCTCGACTGCTTTCCTAGGCCACAAGCAGGGAGCTGGATGGGAAGTGGAGCTGCCGGGATTAGAACCGGCGCCCATATGGGATCCTGGGGCTTTCAAGGCGAGGACTTTAGCCACTAGGCCACGCCGCCGGGCCCCCAGGCTCCGAATCCTGAAGGGCAGGTAAGCCCCTGGGGCTCTGGCATGAAGTCGGAGCTGTCCGTCAAGCCTCAAACCTCACCAATCTCTGTATGAGCTGTCAGGTCTAACCCTACCACCTGCCCCCAGCCCTGTCCCCAGCCCCTCAGCTCTGTCTCCAGCACTGCCTGCTTTCCCCCCAGTTCTGCCCCCAGTGCTGCCTCACCCTCACCTACGAAAGTGCAAGGGAGGGTGTAGTGTGGTGCTTAAGTCACTTGCAGTGCCTGCAGCCCATCCTGGCTTCCAATGCAGGCTGCTCTGCTTCCTGCTAACTCCCCTGGGCCCCTGCTGCCCACATGGTACACGCAAGGTGGAGTTCCTGGCTCCTGGCTTCAGCCGAGTACAGCCCTGGCGGTGGTGGGTGTTTGGGAATTGAATCAGCAAATTTGCTCTCTCTTCCCTTCAAATAAATAAATGCAGAAGTGTCAGTGGTCCATGTGAAAATGAACTTGAGTGGACTAGATGCACAGAGAGGCATGGGGCCTGCCCTCGGCACAACCCAGCTTCCTGCCCCCAGTCACCAGGAGGTGTGTCCCTCAGCACATGGCCCATGCACTTAGATAAACAGGAGAGAGTCAGACTGCTCAGCACCCTGTGTCAGAGTGAGTCATGCCTGAAACAGTGACTCATCTGCACAGTTTCTGGGGTCAGAAGTCCAAGGATAGGACAGCCACATCCCCCCGGTATTGGGTCTTCCCCTGAGGTCCACCGGAGTGTGACTGGGTGCATGACCTGTTGCCACGCGACCCCGCCCTCGGGTGTAAGCCAGTGGCTTGGGCAGAACACCCAGTTCCTTGCTGCGTGGGTCCTTCCCTGCTACAGTGACCCCAGAGGACTCGTGCTGCTGTGCACTGTGAGCCCCTCCGATGGGTGCCCCCCTGCAGACTGAGGAAGCCGTACCTGCTCTGTACAGGCAACCACTCCTTGAGGTGACTGTGGCTCAGCTTGCCTGTGTGAGCATGTCCTGTGGGGTCATGTCCTATGGGGGCTGCACCTTGAATTGTCTGTCTAGTGATGGGTGTGACAGCTTTTGGGTACTGGCCACAGTGACCACAGCCCCTGGCCAGCAAAGGGCACAGACCCTGCCGCATGGGGCTCCAGGTCAGCTGTGTATGTATGAGGTGGAGGTTGGGTAGCAGGACTTTGCCCTTCCGTGGCTGACAGAAGTGTGAGGCAGCAGGTGAGGTAAGCTTGTGTGAGGTGGATGAGGTGGGGACGAGGGTTCCCGCTATATGCTCCCCTCTCAGCAAAGCTGACAGGACACGGCCCAGTAGCAGCTCAGAGCCCGAGTGTCATATCCTGAGGCAGGACTGGCTCTGAGCAGATGGGATATCAGTGCTGATGTGACCTGGAAACTGCTCACAGAAGCGCGTCCCAGGTGAGGAGCCAGGGGCAGATGGGTTGTCCCTCCATGTCAGCTGCTGCCTCAGCTAGTCCTCCAGGAAGTCATTGGCTCCAGTGCCCAGGCCTGGAGCAGGTGCCGGGAGGAGTGTCTACAGATGGGAGGGGCAGTGTCTGAGTAAGGGTTTTGCCTGATGGATGATAGCGGGGAAGTTAGGAGTGGCAAGATCTGTATCTCCATAACTGCTGGGCAGGGCGCTGGTGTCGCTGAGGGGAGTGTCCTAAGTGGCATTCAGGGATGCAGGGAGGAGTTTGCCACCTCAGGTGTCCTTACACAGAGGACCCAGCGATGCCACTGAGCGAGCTGCTGCTGGTCAGGAGCAGGTTGTCACAGGGAGTGGGAGCCCGAGACCTTCAGAGGGGCTGGCAAGAGGCGTTCAACGTGACAGTGCCTGTCGGCTCTGACAGCGTGAAGCGTGCATGCTGGGGATCTGACAGGCTCTCCAGGCTCAGTGACATGGGGTGGGAAGCCAGGAATGAGTGGGTTCTGCAGACATGTGAGGAGGGTGTTTGGAGCAGCAGTTCTGTTCCCACTTTGGGCACCTTCATCTCCAGCTGCAAGACCTGGTCCATGTCTCAGGGACAGCTGTCATTCATGCTCATGTACACCCTATGAGGCAGTGGTCAGAGCCCTGCTTCTTGTGCCCCTGCCTCCCACACAGGAGACCTGGGTGAAGCTCCCGGGTTCCTGGCTTCAGCCTGGCCCATCCCCTGCTGTTACAGGCAGTTGGGACATCTACTTATTTCTCTACCTTTCAAATAAAAAAATAAGAAGAAAAAGAGACAGTCTCGGCTGGCCTTCCAGTTTCCTCCTGTTCCCGCCACGGATGCTGAAAACCCAGGAAACAGCGCCTTCTTCTGTCAGAGCTAGTCATTGCATCCTCCCTGGGGCCACTGTTGAGAATTTTAGGATCCGCAAGTGCCTTTTCATTTGTTAAGAGATTAATTTATTTTTATTGGAAAAGCAGACTTACAGAGAAGGAGAGACAGAAATGTTTTCCATTAATTGGTTCATTCCCCAAGTCACTGCAATGCGCGGAGCTGAGCCAATCTGAAGCCAGGAGCTTCTTCTGGGTCTCCCACACAGGTGCAGGATCCTAAGGCTTTGGGCCGTCCTCTACTGCTTTCCCAGGCCACAAGCAGGGAGCTGGATGGGAAGTGGAGCTGCCGGGATTAGAACCGGCGCCCATATGGGATCCCGGGGCATTCAAGGCGAGGACTTTTTAGCCGCTAGGCCACGCTGCCGGGCCTGAGATTGTTTACTTTTCAGAGCTTTAATTTCTTTGAAAGACAGAGTGACAGAAAAGAGGGGGAGGGATGGAGGCAGAGAGGGAGCTGGCTGTGCCACTCACTGCTGCTGGTTCACTTCTGAAACAACAGGAGCCAGAAGTGCTGAGTGCTGGGGCCCCAGGCACCGGGGCCATCTTCCTCTGCTGGGTGTATTAGTAGGAATTGGTTCAGACTAGAGGAGCTACAATTGGAGCTGACCTTCAGCGTGCTGTTTGGATGACCTAGGTGTGGGGAGCTGGCCCTCAGCGTGCTGTGTGGATGGCCCAGGCGTGATGGAACTGGCCCTCAGCGTGCTGTGTGGATGGCCCAGGCGTGGGGAGCTGGCCCTCAGCGTGCTGTGTGGATGGCCCAGGCGTAGGGAGCTGGCCCTCAGCGTGCTGTGTGGATGGCCCAGGCGTAGGGAGCTGGCCCTCAGCGTGCTGTGTGGATGGCCCAGGCGTAGGGAGCTGGCCCTCAGCATGCTGTATGGATGGCCCAGGTGTGGAAGAGCTGGCCCTCAGCATGCTGTGTGGATGGCCCAGGAGTAGGGAGCTGGCCCTCAGCGTGCTGTGTGGATGGCCCAGGTGTGGAAGAGCTGGCCCTCAGCGTGCTGTGTGGATGGCCCAGCATGGGGAGCTGGCCCTAAGCGTGCTGTGTGGATGGCCCAGGCGTAGTGGCATAAACATGGCTTACCCTCACCCCCCAGCTTTTTTTGTTGAAGAATGCCTTTCGGCATGGTAGCTTCGCTGCATGGGGCAGCCCCGTGGCTGTCCTTGGTGTCGTATGAAGTCTGCCGTTGAGGGGCCCAGCTGTACTGGTGCGCTTTGTTTTTTTTTTTGAAGATTTATTTATTTTTATTGGAAAGTGAGATACATACAGAAAGAAGGAGAAAGAGGAAAATCTTCTATACATTGATTCATTCCCCAAGTGCCTGCAGCAGCCGGAGCTGAGCTGATCTGAAGCCAGGAACCAGGAACCTCTTCTGAGTCTTTCCTGCAGGTACAGGGTCCCAAGGCTTTGGGCCGTCCGCGACTGCTTTCCCAGGCCACAAGCAGGGAGCTAGACCGGAAGTGGGGCTGCTGGGATTAGAACTGGTGCCTATGTGGGATCCTGGAGCGAGCTAGACGAGGACTGTAGCCTCTATAGGCCACGCTCCGTGCCTTGCAGGCTCACTCTCTGGCCTGCGGGCCTTGATAGCTTGGTTGGCTCAGATCTGACCTTGCAGTAGCTGCACAGCTCTGTGTGTGTCTAGGCTTGAGCAGCTTTCTGTTTTTCTCTCTGGAGATGCTTCCTGCCCCTTTGGTCTTTTTACAGGACCCTCTTGGGGCGTGGGACAGTTAAGACAGGTAAGATTCCGGGGCGCCCTTGAGCTCCTGGCTTCAGCCTGGCCCAGCCCCAGTCATTGGAGGTATCAAGATTCATTTATTTTTGTTTGAAGGGTGGATTTTACAGAGAGGGGAGACAGAGAGGAAGATCTTGCACTGGTCTACTCCCCAAATGGCCACAATAACCGGAGCTGAGCTGACCTGAAACCAGGAGCCAGGAGCTTTTCCTCTGGGTTTCCCATGTAGGGTCCCAAGGCTTTGGGCCATCTGCTTTCCTAGGCCACAAGTAGGGAGCTGGAGAGGAAGTAGGCACAGCCTGGTGCCCATATGGATGCCGGCAGCTGCAGATGGCAGGATTAGGCTGTTACTCCACCGTGCTGAACTCCTGTGGATGTTTCTTAAATGATTTGTTTTAAGGGAAGAATAACATGCACCGAGAAAGAGAAATAGGGCTCACTCCTTAAGTGCCTGACACATCTGAGGAGCCCGGAAGGCCATCGGGGTCTCCCACGTGTGTGGTGGCAGTGCCCGAGCCTGCCTCGAGGTCTGTTCTTCGATGGACTAGGGGCACCATCAGGGTCTCCTACGTGCTTGGTGGAGGCGCCCAAGCACCTGGGCCGTCACCAGCTGCCTCCTGGAACCTCCAAGCCCTTGGCTTGTCCTCTGGGCCCACTGCACATCCCCCATTTCAGCACTAGATGGCACCCAAGTCGAGGGTTGGCTGTTGGTGTGGTGTCACTGTGTCAGGGCCAGAGGGCGCCCATGCCACATTTGTCCCAAATGTGTGTTGTAGAGGGGGACATGCACTGACCTCGAGGAAAGGCCTCTGGGCTCTGTCCATGCCGGGTCTCCCCTGCAGGGCCACCACCAAGCTCCATGGCAGAGTCCTGTGCATACTCACTGGCCCTGTCCCCAGGGGCTGAGGGCTGAAGCAGGCATGGGCTAGGAGTGTCCCTTAGCTGCCTGGAGCACCCAGTGCTGGCTGGCATCGGGTTAAGGTGTGGAATAGGTTCCCTCTCCCTGCCCACGGTGGGAGGTGTGGAGCTCCACCAGGAGAGGAGCAGTGGGAATGCCCACTCTGTGGCCTGTGTCCTCCTGTGCCTCTCACCCAAGCCAGGTAGGTCCTGGTGCTCTTACTGCCCCCACCAGCTCAAACTGGCATCCTGGGGGGAACAACTCTGCTCCTCCCCTAGCCCTGGAATTCTAATTTTAGCACCATGTAATGATTCTATTTGAAAGGCAGAGAGACAAATCTTCCATCTCGTTGTTCTCTCTGTCAGTGCCTCCCACAGCCAGGACTGGGCCAGGCCAGAACTGGGAGCTGGGAGCTCCACGGGTGCTGCTGGGGGGTGGGCTGGGGCACCAAGAGGATGCTGGGCTGGAAGTGGAGCTAAGACTGGGCTGTCCTCAGCCGTGCCTTGCCCCAGACGCCGCGTGACGTGTGCTCTCAGGGGCTGACTTTGTGTTTATGGGACTTGAAGAACGTTTATTCTTATTCTGGTGTAGCTTCAAGCTGCACCTGATGGCGGTGCCCGGCCCCCACTTCAAGCGAACGCTCTTGGCACTGATGTTGGAGGGGTGCTGGGTGACAGTTCTGGGGTATAACACGGATATCTTGGCCCAGGGTGTGATGGCGAACATAGCAGGAAGGTTGGGGGCCACGGGAGCAGCCCTTAAAGGTGGCCCAGAGTCAGGGAAGAGGCAGGCAGGAGGAGCGCGACCGAGAGCTGCCTGTGCGCCTTATCTCCCACCTCCTTCACACCGCAGTGAGGACAGGAGTGGGCCGGAAGTGGGCAGGTCTCAGCAGAGAGGACGGGAGTGGGCCGGAAGCGGGCAGGTCTCAGCAGAGAGGACGGGAGCGGGCCGGGAGTGGGCAGGTTTCTGGGGAGTGACCTTTGGCCAGCAGAGCTGTCTTCAGTACCCGGAGGGTGGGTCTGCTGGGACATGTTTGAGATGCAAGAAATATCGAAAGCGAGACGCATGCATGAGAGTGCAGTGTACATGTGTGCTTGCAGGTGCATGTGTGGTTGGTACATGTTGGATGTCTTTCCTAAGGACAGCCGCAGCTGGCCTGCTCTCCCAGGCACACCTTCCACTCCACTCCTCGCACTGGGACTCTCATTTGCCCAGACTAGAAGCAGAGGTGTGAGTGCTGGGGGCAGAGGTGAGGGCCGGGACCCATGCAGTTGTACCTTTAACCCACCCAGCTCACATCTCACACTGGAAAACACTAGTAGGGGACAACAGAGGAATCTGCCTGCATGTGCCATATTCTTTGGCTTCCAGAACATTCTTGCTGCCTCACATGACTCACTGATGTGACAGGGAAGTTGTGATCACAGTGTTGGGTGCCCCATGGCATGGGCGTGGGAGGGGGCTCCTGCTGGCAGGCAGTGGGGGCAGTAGGCTGGCTAAGCGGGGGAGAAGGCCCTGCAGGTAGACTGGTTGCCAGCATCTGGCCATGTCTCACTGTGGCTGTCCTGGGATGGACACTTTCTCCTGAAGCTTCTCTCACCCAAAAGTTCCCAGCTATTGCACACAGAGCTGCAGTGTGGCCTGTAGTGTTTAAGTTTTTAAAAATGATCAATGGGCCTGGCACGATAACCTATTGGTTAAATCCTCGCTTTGCACATGCTAGGATCCCATATGGCTGCTGGTTCATATTCTAGCTGCCCCACTTCCCATCCAGCTCCCTGCTTGTAGCCTGGGAAAGCAGTCAAGGACGGCCCAAAGCCTTGGGACCCTGCACCCATGTGGGAGACCTGGAAGAGGCTCCTGGTTTCTGGCTTCATATTGGCTCATTTCTGGCCACTGTGGCCACTTGGGGAGTGAACCAGTGGATGGAAGATCTTTTTGTCTCTCCTTTTCTCTTTAAATCACCTTTACAACAAAAATAAATAAATCCTTTAAAAACGACCTATATGAAAGGCGAAATGACAGAGAATCTTCCATCTGCTGGTTTACTCCTCAATGGCCGGGCTGGGCCTACGTCAGGAGCCAGGAAGACACTTGGGTCCTAAGGCCCTGGTCCAGCTTCTGCTGCCTCCCCAGGTGTGTCAGCCAGCAGCTGGGTGGTTTGGCAGAGCAGCCAAACACACACTGGATGCAATGCTGGCCCTGCACAGAGCAGCTTTACGTGCTGTGCCAACGTGCTGACCGTTTCACATCCTGGACTTGGTAATACATTCCTGTAGCCAAAAAAAAATTTGTATCAGTTTAAAATGTAGAGTTTTATTCCCAGCCCATGTTCTGCATTTTTCCTTCTTCCCCCTAAGTAACCAATTTATTAATTCAAAATTGTATCTATTTATTAGGGAAAGAGAAAGTTTCTGTTCACTAGCTCACTGCCCAGTGAGTGCGCTGCCCAGGATGGGCAGGGCCCATCCAGGGATCCCTTAAGCAGTTGCATTAGGGTTAGACAGACGTGTGTTTCCGTTCCCTGCGTGCTGCCGTTCTGGGGCTCAGGGCCACACAGCGGGCTCAGGCATTGGGGTGGCCACTCCAGATTCGCCGGGGGACCCTGCCTCCTCCAGTGCCAACCCCAGCTTCCTCCCCATGTCTATTTTTAGTTTTTCCGGTGATCAGTCCCTCACAGGGGACCCAGTCCCTTCCGTCCCCTGGCATGCCCACGCTGGCTCAGTAGCCCTTGGGGCAGCCGCTCACACCTGCGCCTTCTGCTGATTCAAAACAGACTGGGGCGCTTCCATCCGTCCGTCGAGTCCCACGTGACTGGGAACAGGTGTGCGAGGGGCCCCAGGTATAAGTTGTCCAGCTGAGCTGTAAACAGGCTGCGGTGCCAGTCCAAGCCAAGCAGGTACATTCGCTTACGCCCTCCTGGTCTCCTTCTCACTGGGTGCTTGACTGTCAACAACTGGCGAGGGGCTGGATCTGCTGCAGTGTTGGGAGGCAGGGATCAGCCCTGAAGGGGAGTTTACTGGGGCGCCTGGGAGGGGGCGGAGGCCATTGACTCTGGGGGCTCCCCAAATGCTGTGTCTCCCACCTGCTTGCTTCCAGCCGTGTCCCATCCTTGGGTCGGGCGGGAGAGGTCAGTACTGCGCCGAGATGCCCACGCAGCTGGAGGTGGCCATGGACACCATGATCCGAATCTTCCACCGCTATTCCTGCCGGGAAGGGGACAGGTTCAAGCTCAGCAAGGGGGAACTGAAGCTGCTGTTGCAGCGCGAGCTCACTGAGTTCCTGTCGGTGAGTGAGGATGGGTGGGCGGTGTGGTGCACACCCCTGGGGAGGCCCGTGGGCTGCATGACGCTGGCCTCACGGTGTGGCAGCACATGCTGCTGAGCCTGGGGCTGGGGTAGCTGGTGCGCCCCTAAGCTCTGTGACTCACCGCTGACCAGGTGACCACGAGACTGGGTCCCTCCCGTGGCCATGGTGGGTGCTGGGGTTGCCCTGCAGTTGTTGCACCCCTCTGGTCTGACCTCTTGCACCAGTGTACCTGCCCACAGTATTGTGCCTCTGAGTGTGGTGACCCTGGCCTGGGTGCTCCTTCTGCCACCCTGCCCCCAACAGCTCGGGAGGTGCCCCAGGAGTTCAGGAGGTGCTCCCTAGAGCTCGGGGGAACAGAAGTGGGCGGGGAAGGGCTTCACCTGGGAGGCCTGTGAAATGCTTTTGATTCTAGAACTTTTCCAAGTTGGGTTTGGCTCCCGCACTGCCTGATGCTTACAACAGAATGCCCAGGTCAGTTCTCATATACTGATTTATTCAAGTAGAAGTCATGATTGTTGGAGCATGGTGACTTTGGCTAAAGTTTCCACCCATGACGTGATGGCAGCCAGTGCCAGGGCTCCAGGGTCCCCTCACCACCTCAACGGGCCCCGGTGCCTGGGCTGTGGGCTGGGGGAGCTACGAGTACAGCCTGCTGCCTGTGCTTACCTGCGGACACAGATGGCACTGGGTTCATGTCTGATGAGTTCAGCAGCCCTTGGCCGGGCCACCTCAAAAGGGATTTGCAGGATCGTTAGAAAGTACGGGCAGACGTGGCTGTCCCCGTTGTGTAAACAAGAAGCCTCAGTTGTTGAGGGATTCCTCTGTGGGTAGAGAGTGGAGCTCTCAACCTCACTGGGATCAGCGGGCTGTGTGGTCTGCCTGCTCCTCACGGTGAGTCAGCATTAAATGCCCGCTGGCCAGAGCGAGTCAGCAACAAATGCATGCTGGCCAGGCACTTGGCTTGTTAGGAACATGTGCCTGGTTTAGACCTACTTGCACACAGGTTCTTGGAAACAGGCTGCTACAGTGGACACTGACACTGGTGTGCAGGTCACGGAGGGGCCCAAGAGTGGTCAGAGTCAGACGCCAGTCTCTCTCCTTGTAGTGCCAGAAGGACCCCCAGCTGGTAGATAAGATCATGCATGACCTGGATGCCAACAAGGACAACGAAGTGGACTTCAATGAATTTGTGGTCATGGTGGCCGCCTTGACCGTGGCTTGTAACGATTACTTTGTGGAGCAGCTGAAGAAGAACCGCAAGTGAAGCTGGGGTGATGGGCAGCTCCAGAGGGGCAGCTCTGTGCCCAGACCTCTGCCAGCCCCGCCACTCCGTAGAGAGGCCACACGGGCGGCTTGTTGCTAGTTATGTACCTGCACACGCTGGCTCCACAGGAATAGCCCCGATTCCGTGTGCCCTGCTTGAAGCCGCTAGCGTCAAAGACGTTCCATGCATTGCTCTTTTCTGTTTGCCCCAGAAAGAAAGTGTTGCAAACATGTGGCTATTTGGTAGGAGGCTGGCACCAGTCAAAGGTGTCACAGTGTCATTGTCCCAAAGGATTAGTCTGAATGTCAGCCATTCCCCATGCTCTGTGACCGTAACTGGCTGGGTGCCGTGTTGGGGGGATGTCTCGTGAGAAGGCAGATCGGCAGGTGCAGGGCCAGAGCTGACCTGCAACCTGGTGACGTGGGTATGAGCGGCCTGCCCTTCCACGAGATAGTCCTCAGCTAGTCCTCCCACTGTGACCTGAAACTTCCTGGGTCCCTTACCCTGCTGGCTGGCCACATAACCCCTGCTTCCTGCCCCTCGCAAATAAATGACTTGTCATGAAACCTCCTCTTGGGATTCACTTGGGGGAAGCCCAGCTAGGATGGTTCCTCTAGAAGGTCTTAGGAAGTGTGTAGCTGTCATGTGACCGCTCACTGCTTCATGGCTTTCCTCACTGTCAGGTGACCCCCTCAGTATCATGTGATCCCCTTCATGGCTGAAGATGGGACCAGCTGGGAGACCTGCGGTGGTCCAGGTAAGAGACGAAGCTTCTGCCCAGGGTCTCGTTGAAGACGAGAAGCGGCTGAGGTGGAGCGAGTCCCTGGAGACGGCAGGTGTTGGGGGCGCCTGTCTGGTCTGCGGCATTGTGTTCTGCCTGCAGTCACAGAGGCTGCTAACCTGTGGTGACCCGTGCTGGTTTCTCTTGGGGCTGCTTCCTGGCTCCGACGTTCTCCCCACAGCGTTCAGTCCCTGGAGCAATGGTTGTCATGCTTTCCTTACTCACACACCCAGGAGTTCCACATACCTGAGAGCCACCCTGCACACATTTCGCTGGCCACACTCGGCGGGCATGGAGGCCTGGGACTCAGCATTTTCCCAGGCTCATGGGTGGATTCTAAGTCAGCCCCAGGGAGGGGGGAGCCCCCCATTGTGCTGTAAGCAGCTCTCACCCACAGAAGCGGGGTCACGCCCTCCTGGCTGCGTGCACACTCTTGCCTGGGTCCTGCCTGGGTCCTGCCGTCTCCGGCCCTACGTCCTGTAGCCTGACTGTCCTGGGGGAAGGACAGCAGAGAGAGGACACACACACGAGCCTTGGGCATGGAGCAGGAGCTCCCGTGGGCTGATGCACAGCACGCAGCTAGCCACCTGGTCTGGCACGGGAAGACACACTGTATGTGTTAAAAAAAGGGAGAGAAAATACCAATCTTCCACCCACTGGTTCACTCCCCAAATGGCTGCGACAGCCAAGCTGGGCGGGGCCGAATCCAGTGCCCAGCACTGGGTCACCATCTGCTGCCTTCTCAGGTACTTGAGCCAGGAGCTGGATCACCCCAGGACTCCAGCATGCACTTCCGTGTGATGTCAGCAGCGGGTTAGCCTGTTGTGCCACCATGCGTGCCCCTCTGAGAGGCTTTGAGGTGTGTACTTATGCATATGGAAATGCAGTTCCTGAGCCAGGGACAGAGAGGACATTCCCCTCCACCAAGCAAAGCAGCTGCCTGATAGCTGTGCACCCCAGCCCCTGAGGAGCCCGCTAGTACCGACACGCGTGTGCGGAGAGGTGGGTGGAGCCGTGAGGTGCGTGGATGGAGGTATGCGAGTGTGGGGAGGTGGTGGACCTGGGCCATGGGTGTGGGGTGCTGCCCTGTTCTCTGCGAGACAGGTGGGTGCAGAGAAGTGACCCCCGGGTTCTGGGTACTCGGGCTGGGCCTCGGCAGCTGCCGTTTCCTCCCGCTCAGCCCTCCCCTGGGCGGGCCCTCGGGAGCCTGGTATGATAGGAGTCCTGCTGAGTCGCCTTAGCAGACCCTGTCCGTCCGTGGACCTTGTTGCCCACGATCCCTGGCACTGCATGACGCGCGGGCTGCCTGCATAGGGCCCCATGGGTCGGTGGTGTGAGGATTGGCCGCCCAGTGACTTCCCCAGGGATCCGGCCCTGCACCCTGGCAGTGAGTTCCCAGGGCAGAGCCTGGCCCCCTGCTCACCTGGGCATGTGTGGTGGCCACCGTGCGCTTGCCCTGGGTGTCACAGATGGCCCGAGTCCCACTTACATTCCACGGAAAGGAGGCACGAGTCCACGTCGCGGCTTTGGTGCTCAGAGCAAAAGGCAGGCAGTGGACCAGCCCCTCCTGTGAGGCCTCAACCATGGGGCTGAGGAGCGCTGCCGGCAAGTCCTGACAGCCTCGGCCGCTGCTGGATGTGACCCGGCACGGCAGTGGAGTCTGGATGGTGGCATCCCAGGTGTGGGAAAGAGGCTGTCCTGTGATTCCAGGAATGCCACTGTTGGGGGACATGCTCTGGGAATCATCCAGTCCCACAGACTTCTCTGGAAATTGACATCTAAATCAGTGTGGGCAAGGACCCCTGGGTGTGAAGTCCCTGGAGACTTGAGTGATAATTAGCAAGACCTTTCTGTCCACAAGGTCAGTTTAAGGCGATGCAGCCGTTGTGTATGTGTATAAACCTACAGTTATCCCATGCAGAACTAGCCACAAGCAACACAGCTGAGGCTACATGCCTGTTGATGCATGGCTCTCTGCTGTCTGGGGTGTTGGTGGGGGGTTTGGAGGTGATGGTCTGGCAGGCAGCAGAGGACTGTACTGCTTGATCACAGCTATGCCTGCTGGAGAGAGAAGGCAGCCTTAGTCGCATGGCTTCCGGGTCACTGGAGCATCTGTTGCTGGGCGGGGGCGGGCAGTGGCTCTTCCCGAGGAGTGATGCTGGGGCCTTAAGCTGTCTGTGTGGTGAAACACTGGCCGTTCTTGGCGGCCCAGGACACTCCTGAGAGACAGCACCTGGCCTTGCCGGTTCCCCGCCCCGCCCCAGGCCTGCCTCTCCAGGCAGAGGAGGCATCATGTACCCCCATAGAGGCAAACAGTGGTCCCCAGGCCACAGATTAGCCCCAACAGAGAGGAGGGGAGCATGGCCACTGGACTCACACAGTGACATGGGGAAGCTGCTGGTCACCCGTATGCTAGGACAGATGGCACACAACAGGCCTGCATATTGTGTGGTCTGCAGGCTAGAGTCAGAGACCAGGTATCTGTCTTGGGCACATGGTCAGGCGCTCCTCCGGGCTTCCAGATGGCTGCCTGTGCCTTGTACCCCTATGGTAGGCAGCAGTGAGTCCTGGTCTCTGGTTTGCATGGCAGATGCCATGACCGAGTCCCCTGCCATGCAGCCCTAACCACCTTCCCAAGGCCCCACTTCCAGTTAGTGTCACGTGGGAAGGCCAGGGCATGCGATGCAGGGGACCCAGCCAGCCGGTAACAGGGACCATCCTCACTCCTGCACTCCTGGCATGGCAGGGCTAAGAAGTGTGGAAGGACAAAGAAGTGGGCAGGGACTGAGGCCCCCATGGCTGCACTGGGGTTCCCCCGAGTACCCCAGCACCCAAAGCAGGGCTAGAGGGAGCAGATGCTGAATGAGTATGAAAGCCCTTGCTCTCTCTTGCTCTCTCTCCCTCTTTTGGCAGACACCAGTGTGAGCTTGCTGCCAGTGTGCTCACACATTCACACACACGAGGGAGAGAACCCGGTTAGAGACTCATTTTCCACCCATCTGTGGGGCGCAATTTTTCCTCACACACAGTTCGAGGCTCCTGTGTAGGGTGAGTGTCACATGGCTCCCAGTGTGTTGGCATGAGGCCTCGTTTGGTCAGCGGTTCCCTGGTTGCATCTTCCTGTCCGTCATGTCCTGTGCTGTCCCCAGTTCAGGGAGGCCAAAGGGCATGTGTGGGATTTGTGGTGCTGGAGAATGCCTTTCTCGCTGCCTTCGTGTAGGTGGCCAGGGCCCCAATCCCTGCTGGGCTGGACAGTGAAGGCTGTTCTTCAAATCCGGCAGGCAAAACGATGCACCCCACCCCCACCCGGAGATGACCTCATCACCACCCTCTTCACAGAAGACTCATGTAATTACTCATCAGCAGTTTAAAAACAAAACTGAGTGGAGCTGAACTTTTTTTCTGGAGGCATTTGAGAAGAAATATTTAAAAAGACCTAGGAAAATAAAAGCCTTTAATGATTCTAACATTTAAAACCTAAACAAAGCAGCAAGTGCCAGTGGGAGCAAAACTAATTAGAAATCAAATTACATTTGCCTTATCAATGCCAAATGCATCTAGGGGAAGCCAGAGGCTGCTGTCATGATTGAATTTAATTTAGTGGAATAATCTGCGTTCTTGCTCTTTGCAACTGTGGGAGTTGTTTTTGAAGAGCATTCTTGGTGGGGGGCAGGTTTCCAGAGATGCAGTGATGTGCTGTGTGCAGGGTACACTTAGAGAGGGGTGTCAGGTTGTAGGTGGACCAGAGCTTCCAGAAGCAGGCAAGGTCCTGGCTGGGTCCGCAGGGGAACCGCCCCCCCCCCCCCCCAATGCTCTGGGCACAGTGAGGGTGGGAATGAGGGCCTGTCACGAGCAGATGGGAGTCCAGGTGCCCCTAAACCATGGCACCATTGCTAGTTCACACATCCTGAGTGAAGTAGCAGTGAATTCACCTGCTCTCCCCTGAGGGTCCACAGGAAGAAACCACCATCCCCACATCCACAGGTTGCCTGAAACTCCATACCTTCCTTCTAGCTTCTTAGACTACCACAGAGCTTGCTGTTTGTGAGGGTGGGACTCAGACAGCAACACATGCACAGCAGGGTGCAGTTCACTCCCCAGCTCCTTATCTCAGGGCAGGTCAGGATTGCTTCCTAACCCTGGCAGTCAGTCTCTCTCTGTGTCCCCATGCACTGGCCTGCCTTGGGAGCTTGTCTTGGAATCACACAAGGCTGACCCTTTTGTCTGACTGTTTCACAGGGCATATTGTTCTGGAGGGTCATCCATGTTGTTATGTTCCCGTTTCATAGACCAAGAGACAGAGGTTTAGTTTCTGTAACTCTAAGGCTGCAGTGGGAAAGGGCAGAGCACAGCCCCTCTCTAAGGCCTGGCTTTCCATCACTGTTGACCAACCGTGTCCCCAGGCCATCAGGTCAGGATCCCCTTGGAGGTGCCCCTTGTACTGTGAGGAAAGCCTGAGTGACTTTAAGAAGGTCCCTAGTGATCTCTAAGGAAGATTCAAGCTTAGAGTTACTTCCTCCACACTAAGCACCAACTTAGAGATGTTAACAGAGAAAGCAGAGGCAAAGAAACAGCCCTGTGGGCATGACTCCACTGAAGAACCTTGGGCGTTCTGGAGGGGGTCGGGTGCCAGGAGTGGGCCTGAGTGTACAGGGGCTGCCAGCTGCTTCCTGCCCCTGAGGGCACAGCCCTGGTCCCCCTGAGCAGGAGGCAGCTGCAAAAGTAGCTGGGGCAGGGAGCAGCCCTCCCTGTGAGGCACAGTGTCTTGTTTCCCAGTGCCCCCTGGCTGTTCCTCAGACTAGCAGCACAAACGACAAAAAACTACACAGGCCCCAAAGCCTCTGCTCAGGGACGCCTGTGAGCTGTGCTTCAAAGTGAAGCTTATTTTGGTGCAAAATGGTTTTGGAACCCATGCTCAGTGTTCCTGAGTCCTTTCAGCTGTGCTGTCAGGCTGGTTTGGAGCAGTGTCGCTGTGGGGACAGGAACCTTTGTGTTGGGCGTGTGTTTCACGTCCAGTGTCACAGCCATACCAGCGTGCATTGCAGATGGAAATCAGACCGGTGTAGCGCTCTGAGCTGACCCCAGATAGCTATGGGGCCTGAGAGTCGTGAACCAGTTCAGGTTCAGCTGTCAAACCCCACGTGTAGTCTGGGTACTCACGCTCCTCAGGCCTCTCCTGACAGCCAGCCAAATGGGGAGCACATTTCTGCCTCACCCACAAAGACTGGCGTAACCAAACTTGCCGAAGAGCAGCAGAGAGAACGGAGCTGGTGTGATGCCATTGGCCTTCATTGACCTCTGACCCAGGGGTCTCTGCAGACCTCAAAGCGCCTCACAGGCCACACCACCACTCCGCCCAGTCCTCATGCCTTGCTCTCCTCCTAACTGAGGCACACCCTAGGAGCAGCTGACCAGGGCACAGCCTGGGCCTTCACATACCTCCACCCACTGCTGGCCGCCTCTCCCTGGGCCCCAGACTCACACTGGCATCGCAGTTGGGCATCAGCATTTAGAGAATTCAAATTACGAAGTTTCAGATGATGCCTCAGTAAGATTGTGATAGCAAACATTTGGGCACTGTCGTGATGGACACCAGCCAGGATTTGGCCAGTTAAGCACCGCTGGTCAGCAGTGTGCCCGTGGAGCATGTGTGGTGCAACGTGAGGTAGGCTGCCAGGAAGGTGCTGCAGCTGCCTGTTTGTCAGGAACCTGTGCCTGTGGGCTAGGGAAGACCAGTGCCAGCACAGTAACCGGGATCGCTTTCACCTTAGGCACTGGCAGGGCATGTGGCTTTCCTGTTCATTGGCCTAAAGCTCAGACATCTTTTTAAACTAAAAATGTCTCTTTCCATGTGATGGAGAAATAACACTGAATTGTTTTTGTCCTAGCAAGGTGAGGCCAGCAGGTTGAGCTCAGTATCCAGTCTGTCTGCCAGAGCTGCACAACCTGTCACACACAGCCACACGTGCACGTTCACAGCACATATATACAAAGTCATACACAACCACATACACAACCATGCTCGCACAATCCCGGCACTCCCGTGTGGTCCCACACAGCTCTCGGCCTGCCGAGCTGTGATGAATTAGCATGTGAACGGCCTCCCTGCCCCAGCTGACCCCACACCCCAGAGGATCCTGTGCTGCTTCTGAGTGTGTCATATGGGTGCAGGGCCCCAAGTCCCGGGGCCATCCTCCTCTGATGGTGCCCATTTGGGATACCATCCCAAAGATAGTGGACAAGCCTGCTATAAACTGCACTTGCCCCCAGCATCATGCTATGATTTGTTCACCCACTGTGTATAGTGAGATGCTATGATAGGCGTACATGCGTGTAGACATGCGTGATGCATGCACACTGGATCCCGTGACACACATGTATGTATGCACAGTGACACACTGGGATCCTGAGATGTGTACATGCGTGCATAGTGACACTGGATCCTGTGACACATGTACACGTGTGCGCACACATGCATGTGTGCCAACCTCATGATACATGTTATGATTTCTTGCCATATATGGTATTACACACTTGCAGTGTAAACTTTTGACCTGTGTGCATGTGTGTGCACACACTGCATGGCATGGTGCTGTGAAACTGAACCTGCTCATTGCCTCAAGCATTTGTGCAAAGAACATTCTGGAACTGAGCAGCACAGACCCCTGCCGTGCAGTGGTGCACAAGGCTGTGCCTCTGCCCCCTGTGACTACCCTCTCCACACTCCTTCTGAGCCTAACCCTGAGCACCACCGTTCCCCCTGGCTTCTGTGGGCGTGACTCAGATCCCACACATGAGTGGGTTCATGCAGGACCTGTCTTCACAACCCTGGCTTCCCACATTCTCATTAGAATGTTATTCTACTGTGTGAGGTGACTTTGGAGAGTTTGTGGGAATTGGAATTACAAGGTGAGTTTCAGGAAGGCATTGATCCAGCGGTGAGATTTGGCTTTGGGTGTCTGCAGCCTGCATCGGAGGGCCTGCGTTCAGGGCCAGGCTCTCCATCTGGGTTCAGCTTTCAGCTGTTAGCAGCTGACGGCTCCAGCAGCTGTGCCCCTGTCATCCTTTTGGGAGACCTTAATTAACGACTAGCCTCTGGGCTGGAATGGGAGGTGTGTCTCTCTGTATCTTTGCCTTTTAAATTAAAAAATATATATTATAAACCATTTTTAGCAGTCAGAGTGAAATGCAGTGGATGGTATTGGAGCTGAATGTAAGATATTGTGACAGAACAAGGGAGATTTGCGGGGGAATGTCCCAGAAGTGGGGTGCAGAAGAGCTGCAGCCTGCCCAGCCCCACCCACCTTGTGGTTTCCTGTGGCTGTCCCTTTTTGGAACTGCTGAGCTGGCGACTCTGTCCTCAGATCCCTCCTGGGGCTCCTGGGGACAAGACTGCTCACTGCCACCTCTCCCTGCACGTCACACCGTGGTGACGCACAGACTGACGGCCCCAGGTCCACCGAGTTTGCTTTGATGCTAGAGGCAGGGTTGGGTGTTCATCACGGGCTGGGTGTTCGTCACAGTACATTTTTGTCAGCCTGAAGGGAGCAGAGATAAGAGCTTCACGCCACAGCTGAGGGAGCAGCTGCCTGACGTGACTGGTCTACAGGTGTCTGGCTTTGGGCTGCGCCTTCGCACTCCCGTTCTTACTCGTTCCCAGGTTGGGTTAGTTTCTCAGGAGGATTGGTGCCTGGTGGGCTAGGAAGCTCCATGTGGTGTGGACTGTCCGCTGCCTCACCGTTTATGGGCAGCCCTCTTTCCTTTCTGCCTGCCCATCCTTTTGGCCAGTCTACCACATGGGCTGTGTTTATCACAGCCACCCCAAGGGACAGTCCTGGGGGAGCTGTGTGTCCTTACTTGCATACACTGTGCCACACTATTCTCTTGGCATACCTGGCAGCAGCACGCAGCAGCCGCTCAGCTGGGTCTGCGGAGGAGGCTGGCTGAAGATGACTACAGCAGATGGGAGGGGCCTAGGGCTTACGGTGGGCAGAAATGACACCACTTTCTGCAAGCAACTTGTGCATCCATGGGGTGTCTGGGGTCCTGGAAGCCAGCCCCATGCATGTAAAGGACAGTAATGCTCTCTCATTCCCAGTGTTCCCAGACCTGTACTGATCTGGGTCCCTGCCATCCATGTGGGAAGCTTGAATGGAGCTCCTGGCTTCAGCCCGGCCCAGTCCTGTCTGTGGCAGCCATTTGAGAAGGTCGCCCCCACATGAAGACTGTGTGTGTGTTTCCTGTCTGTCACTTTAGCTTTCAGGTCAATGAAAGATCTTTTTAAAAAAGATTTATTTTTTTTAATGGGAAATTCAGATATACAGAGAGGAGAAGAGACAGAGAGGAAGCTCTTTGGTCTGCTGAGTCACTCCCCAAATGGCCACAATGGCTGGAGCTGCGCTGATCCAATGCCAGGAGCCTCCTCTGGGTTTCCCATGAGGGTGCAGGGTCCTAAGGCTTTGGGCCGTCCTTGACTGCTTTCCCAGGTCACAAGCAGGGAGCTGGATGGGAAGTGGGGCTGCTGGGATTAGAACCGGCGCCCATATGGATTGCAGCATGTTCAAGGTGAGGACTTTAGCCGCCGGGCTACTGTGCCAAGCCTGAAACAGAAATCTTTGAAAAGAAGCTGAGCAATGGCAAGCACAGGGAAAGGAGCTCTTGCTGTGGGTGAGATGGCAGATGTGCAGAAAGCAGCACAGAGGTCACTGAGCTGGAAAACAGCTGCTCGACCCAGGAATCCCACATGAGCCGTCTGAAGAGAAGTGAAACGGGTCTGGAACAGGTGCCAGCACTGCCCCGTCCACTGTGGCACCACATACATGGTGAGAAGTACTGCCGCTCACGCTTGGGGGACACTCCTCAGCCTTGGGAAGCAGGACCCCGAGAACACTCCGTCCCCCGCCGGAGGACACAGACGCTGCCATGAGGCATTTACACGCAGCCTGCGAGTTCTCACACCTGTAGGAGCTCCAGTCTGGCCTGGGTCCCCAGTGGGATGTGCCAGCTCCAGGGCGCCACCGTGTGGCTTGTCCTGTGGCTAACTGCAAGGTCCACCAGGTGCGTACCCTCAGGTAGGGGCTTCCACCCATGGACGCCAACACAGTAGCCAAACTCATTCTCGCTGCAGGTCCCCCTAGTGCGAATGAGCATGACTTTGCTGACATGTCTTGGGAGGTTGGTTTCATCTGTCGTCTTTATTTCTTAAATTTGATCACTATGCAGGGGAGCCGCTGTTGGCAGCACTGGCTTCAGTACCACAGTGACTGTTCGAGTCCCGGTTTGCTCACGGCCCCTACCTCAGCTTGGTGACTGAGACTATCGTGCCCCAGCTGGGTGTGTGAGCCATGTCCCCAAGGTGACCACACCATCCCTGGCACTTGTCTGGTCTCGCCCCACCTCAGGGGCTGGACGTGCGGCTCATGTTCTGGTACTGTGGCTGCTGTGGCCTTCACTTTGTTCTGGGCCTCGTGCAAGGAAAAATGTCCTATTCCTGGCCCTCCTGCCCCCATGGGATGGTGGGAGGCACAGCTCCAGTACTGCCAGGGGCTGTAGCGCCAGCCCTGGAAAGGCTGTCTGGAGAGACGGAGGGGAGTAGAAGTACCAGCAGCTTGGGAACTCGGAACCCGGTGAGGCACCATGCGGCTTGGTTGGAAGACTCTTGGGCACTAAGCTGACCATGTGATGACCAGTCTTTTATGCTGTGTCCTCAGATGCAGGCCACCGTGTTCTGGAGCCCTTGGTTGTATCCCTTCCCAATGTCCCTTCCCCTTCACCCTCAGCAAGACGCTCCCTGGCTCTGGGCTGCTCTCCACTGTCAGTTTTCCTCACAGGTTCTGGTCTGTACCACCGACCCTTAATTTAACAGAAACCTGTTTGCACTCGTGTCGTAAATGCTGCCTGCATGTCAACTACCCCGTGCCTGATCTGGGCGGAGGCAGGTGGGGGTTCAGGTGGTACTGTGATTTGTGGATGGATGTGTGGGGTCAGGTGCTGCAACCCCCAGCGGAGCTGGCCTTGTTCTCCCAGCTCTTCCTGGGGTGACCCCTGAGAGGTGTCAGGATCATCTGTGTGTGCATGAGGGAATGTATATGTACGTGTGACATGTGAAAGTGTTAAGTGTGTGAATGAATGTGTGTGACAGCCTGAGTAGGTGCGTGTGTGTAGGTGCATGAGAGTGTACAGTGACAATGTATGTGTACATGCAGGGTCCACAAGTTGAGAGTAGTGAGTAAACGTGATGTGTAGACACTTGGGAATGTATGACAGTAAACGTGTGTGAGAGGGCTGTCTCCGTGGCTGTGCTAACAGGTGGCATGGAGCTGCAGCCGCACCCAGCTTTAGGTCACCACGTGGGAGAGTCAGGGCTCCCCGTGAGTGGTTGATGTTGGGGTGAGGCCATGCTGTGACAGGGTTGGGGGGCAGGTGCACAGGGAAGACTGCCCTTGCTCCTCTCAGCTCTCTGTTCCCTCGCCACAGGCCCAGCTTCTACATTGTCCCTGGGGTGGGCGGGAGGCCATGGCAGTGGGATCTGTGTCCTGGGTGTTCTTTTGCTGTGCCTTCTGTTGGCACGGTGGGTACAGGGTGTGTGGGTGGAGCTCCTGATTGATTGCTGCCTCCAGCACTCAGACCCTTCTGAAAGTATCAAGTGTGACACCACTAGCGGATTCCTGGGTAACTAAGTATTTGAAGCTGAAAAGACACCTGTTTCCTGCAAGTGAAGCTGTGATTGTGAATAGTGATTTTAGCAGCAGTGCGGGAATCAGCAGGCTCTGGAGTGGAGTGGCAGGTGTGTGGGGCTGCAGGGGTGTGCAGGGGTGTGGGGCTGCAGGGGTGTGCAGGGATGAGGGGCTACAGGGGTGTGGGGCTGCAGGGGTGTGGAGCTGCAGGGGTATGCTCTGTGTACCTATCAGGTACAGCCACCGAGCTCAGTTGAGATCCACTGTCCACCGACACCTGAACCAGCTTTCTATTAAGAAAGTGCTGGGAAGAAAAACCTAAGGATTGGGCCCAGCATGGTGGCCTAGTGGCTATAGTCCTTGCCTTGAACGCGCCGGGATCCCATATGGGCGCCGGTTCTAATCCCGGCAGCTCCACTTCCCATCCAGCTCCCTGCTTGTGGCCTGGGAAAGCAGTCGAGGATGGCCTAGAACTTTGGGGCCCTGAACCCGTGTGGGAGACCCAAAGGAGGTTCCAGGTTCCCGGCTTCGGATTGGCGCAGCACCGGCCGTTGCAGCTCACTTGGGGAGTGAATCATTGGACGGAAGATCTTCCTCTCTGTGTCTCCTGCTCTCTGTATATCCGACTTTGTAATAAAAATAAATAAATCTTAAAAAAAAACAAACCTAAGGATAGAGAGCCATAGGGATGGGGAGAAGGCTTGTCACTGGGTTGCTGGGGTTTCAGTGAACCCAGGTTCCCTCCGGGGTAAGTGAGAAGAGCCTACATGGCAAGGCTGCGTGGGCTTGGGTGCTGTACGCACGCAGGCATGTCACTGTTGGGACACCACGTGTTTCCTGCCCAAGTTGCAGGGACTGGCATGAGAAATGAGCCGGGCTGCACCGACAACCTGTGGCTGGCAGCTGGACCTCGTCATCACCATGCGCGCAGTCACCGGGATGGGGTAACCCATGGTTACGGGGGAGCTGCCCTCCCACTGCTGTATAAGAGCCCTGTGAGGGAACCCTAGACGAAGCTGCCCTCAGGACCACGGAGCACAGCAGCATGTCGCCTGCCTTCCGAGTGCGCTGCCACTTGCTTCTGCTCTGCCTGTCGGCGCTCCGCGGACACAGCTGTGCCGCCGAGGTGAGCCCTCCCTGACCCGCGGACCCTGTGCCTGCCCACCTGAGCCTCCCTGGGGGTCAGCTGCCCTGCTGGGTCCTCCATCCCCCTTGTCCCTGCGCTCGCTGCGTGTGTCCACGGCTTGGCGGGAGGGATCGCAGGTCTCCGGGTCCTCTGGGAGCCCAGGGAGACTATCCACTCTGCTGAGCCGGGAGGGAGAGCTCTACTCCTGGTCCCTCCAACGTGGCGGGACCAAACCGTTTTCCTGGCCAGCTGCGGGAAGCGGTGGATTACGATCCTTGGCGGGTCTTCGGCGCTAGCCCGAAACGGGAGGTGGCTGGGGAGGAGCCTTATCACCGCGCGCTGCGTGAGTCGGACAGCGGGAGGTTGGGCTTGTGCTGGGACAGGGGCTTGGGGTCTTCCCACAGGGTGGGTGGCCAGGAGCACCAAGGGCACCGTCCCGGAGAAGCAGCAGTCTTAGGAGGTTTGCGGGGAAGGGAGGTGGCGCCGGGAAGGCGTGCGGACTGCGTGCCCCCGACAGGCTGCCTGGATGCGCTGAGCCTCCAGGGCCAGTTCACCTTCACCGCGGACGAGCCCCAGCTGCACTGCGCCGCCTTCCTCATCGCAGAGCCGGGAGAGCTGCTCACTGTGCAAGCCGACCATGCCTCGCTTGACTGCCAACGTGGAGACTTCCTGAAGGTGAGGCCGCACCCCCTGCGGGGTCGCCTGGACCCTGGCCCCACTCTCAGCTTGTCTCAGGGTATGGCCCTGGTTTAAAATCCCTTCCAAGCCCTCCGAGACTCCAAACTTAGTGCGCCCCTGGGGCCCAAAGCCTTGCTGGAGCCCAGCCACTCCTGAGGATCTGGTCCCACCATCTCCCCCAGATGCACTCCTGTGCGTCCTGGAGCTCCAAGGAACCGCAGGACGCGCGCTGCAGGCTGGGAACAGGCTCTCTCCGACCCACCGCCAGCTGGGCTCTCTGCGTGGCCATCAACTGTGGGTGCCGGAGTAGACACGGCTGGACTGGACAATCAGAGAATGAGATCTTCGCCCCAAGTCACTGTGCAGACGTGACCACGTTGGGTGTGGGGGTTTGCAGTCCTTGGGACAAACTAGCAGGTGTCATGCTTGAACGCTAAAGCAGTGTGTGTGTGTGTGTGTGTGTGTGTGTGTGTGTGTGTGTGTGGCAGAAAGGAAGAGGAGGGAGGTGTGTGGAAATGTGCAATATGAAAGAAATACACAGGCTTCCAAAGTGTTTGTACCAAGTTGGGCATCTTTACATGCTGTTTTTCAACGGTTTAAGGGTCCTCATGCGGCGGCTGGCAGATACAGTGCTGCCCAGGCCATTTCTCTGACCAGGGCAAGAAAAGGAGCTGACCAGGGCTGGGAGGGGGTGACCAGAAAACCATGGTGGTGGGCACTGCAGTTACCAGGGAATCATGAAATAGGTGGGCATAAGCGAATGTGCGTACTGTGGGAGCCTTAAGGTTCAGAAAGAAGAGTGAATGAAAGAGGGCCCCTGTGTGGTGCCTCTGCCGGCCTCTCACCCTGCATCTGTAGTCCCCCTGTACTCCTGCAGGCCCATGCTCTCCTGCAGGTCTTCGACGGCTGGATCCTCAAGGGAGAGAAGTTCCCTAGCACCCAGGACCACCCCCTACCCACGCCACAACGCTATGTGGACTTGTGTGCCGGTGGTCTCAGCAGAGGAGGCATCACGTCCTCGCAGAATGTGGCCATGCTCTTCTTCCGGGTCCATGAGCCAGGAAACGGCTTCACGGTGACCATAAGGACACACCCAAACCTCTTCCGTAAGTGGGCTTATGGCCAGCCTGGCACAGGGCAGCCTTGCTGCGCGTGGACGGGAGCTGACTGGAGTGGAAACCATCATCAGAAGTGACCTTAACAGCATCTCCTGTTTGTTACTAGACACTGAGTGTGTCTTTGATCCCCACCATCCTCCCAGGTCCTCTGAGCCACCCAGCACCCTCAACACTGATCCTCACGCCCCCTCATCATCTCCCACAGCCAGTCTGAGCCCAAGGGAGCACAGGGACAGTGGGCAGAGGCGCTGTTCTGGGAAAGACCCGAGCAGGCCTGGGCGCCTCTGTCTAGGGTGTGTCTGCTGGGTGTTTGGAGCCTCAGCAGCCCAGGTGAAGCATAGAATGTCAGGATGAGCTCACAGTCATCTGACTGCTGCTTTTCCCCAAGCATGAGAGAGGTCTGGAAAATCAGCAGTGATGGTGTCATGCCTTCAGGCTGCATGCAGGGCCCTGATGTGCCAAGGAAGATAGAAACAGGCAAGGAGATGAGAGACCTTCCCAGCCAGAGCCAGTGGATTAAAAGGGGATAAACCCGAGAGGGCAGATGCATGGCTCAGCTGGCTCGTGTGCAGGTACGGCAGAGGGCCCGGGGAAGGGTGGACATGGCTGAGCTGGCTCGTGTGCAGGTACGGCAGAGGGCCCGGGGGAGGGCGGACATGGCTGAGCTGGCTCGTGTGCAGGTACGGCAGAGGGCCCGGGGGAGGGCGGACATGGCTGAGCTGGCTCGTGTGCAGGTACGGCAGAGGGCCGGGGGGAGGGCGGACATGGCTGAGCTGGCTCGTGTGCAGAGGTCCAGGAGTCAGGGATACTGAGCTGGGGGAGGGGAAAGGCAGGGTGGAGTGATTTGAGTTGGTGCATGTGGAAGATGGCAGGGAGAGGTGTGTCCATGGGTGCAGGGGTTCTGCCCCAGCTCAGTGTGCTGACTGAGCTGGCAGTTGGGAGAGATCGGAGAGGGAGCAGGCCAGGGGCCGGGGAATGCAGGTGTGGGTGCTGGCGGAGGACGATGGAGGGCCCCTGTCTCCAGGGAGCAAGGCAAGCAGGGAACCAGAATCAATCTCAGATTTCATCCTTGCTCTATCAGTGACACACTATGATCTTCTGATTTCTAGTAAAGAAAATAAAAGTTTTGAAAGAAGTCATCCCAAAAAGATTGTTTCCAAAGATGGAAAAAAAAAATCAGATGTTTCTCCTATGTTAGGGATCAGAATATCCTGGAATCATCCAGGAAGCTTCTGGAATCTTCAAGGAATTCCATTATAATAAGTGGAATGAAACAACAGAAGGAGGCCACCGGTGGCTCTGACCTATTCTGGTCCATCAGAAAATGTTGTCTCGTAATTGGCAAATTCTTACCCTCTGACCTCACCCTCACCTCTCAAAGAATGTTTTGTGATTCTAGATCTGAGATGAAAAAAGGCTCAGCTGTTCATATAAACTACACGTGGGAAGATTTTTTGTGAACTTACTAACAGCCAGCAGAAAGTTTCAAACCTCAATGTGGTCCATTTCTTTGCAGCCTCCTCTGTCACTGTCATAAAGTGCTAAAAAGATTTATTTGATCATTTAAAATTAACAATATGACTTCAGGCACATGGGCTGACTTCTAGTTTCACTTTATTTATTTTTTTAAAAGATTTGTTTATTTTAGGGCCCGGCGGCGTGGCCTAGCGGCTAAAGTCCTTGCCTTGAAAGACCCGGGATCCCATATGGGCGCCGGTTCTAATCCCGGCAGCTCCACTTCCCATCCAGCTCCCTGCTTGTGGCCTGGGAAAGCAGTCGAGGATGGCCCAATGCATTGGGACCCTGCACCCGCGTGGGAGACCCGGAAGAGGTTCCTGGTTCCTGGCATCGGATTGGCGCGCACCGGCCCGTTGCGGCTCACTTAGGGAGTGAAACATTGAACGGAAGATCTTCCTCTCTGTCTCTTCTCCTCTCTGTATATCTGACTTTGTAATAAAATAAATAAATCTTTAGATTTATTTATTTTATTACAAAGTCAGATATACAGAGAGGAGAAGAGACAGAGAGGAAGATCTTCTGTCTGATGATTCACTCCCCAACTATCATAATGGCTGGTGCTGTGCTGATCTGAAGCCAGGAACCAGGAAACTCCTCCAGGTCTCCCACACGGGTTCAGGGTCCCAAGGCTTTGGACCGTCCTCTACTGCTTTCCCAGGTCACAAGCAGAGAGCTGGATGGGAAGTGGAGCTGCCGGGGTTAGAACCGGCGCCCACATGGGATCCCGGCGCGTGCAAGGCGAGGACTTTAGCTGCTAGGCCGCGCTGCCGGGCCCTCTAGTTTCACTTTAAAAAGAAAGATTTGGTTTTATTTTAAAGGCAGAGTGACAGAAAGAGGGGAAGATGGAGAGAGATCTTCCGTCAGTTGGTTCACTCTCACGGTGGTCTCATTGGTCAGGGCTGGGCCAGGCTAAGGCCCAGAGCTCCAGCAGGGTGTCCCAGTACTTGGGCCACCTTCCGCTGCTCTCCCAGGAGCATGAGCAGGATGGAAAGTGGAGCGGCTGGGACTTGCCCTGGAGCACATGTAAGGTGCTGGCACTGCAGGCAGCAGCTTAACATGCTGCCCAGCTCCTGGCCTCCCCTTCAACCCCTCTTCTTCCAGATTCCTGGCTTGCCTGTGGTCAGGGCGCCCCTGGCCTTGACTGACATCTGGTGACAGGCAGGCCGGCCGGCCAGGCCATTGTTATCCCTAGTTCCTTGGCTGCAGATGACCCTGTGCTGTGTGCTGCCTGCGCGCCCCGCGGAGTATCTAACGCACATGTGTTCCACCCCCAAGCATGCAACGCTGTCTCCCCGAGCCCAAGTGGAAGATTCACACTGGTGGTGCCGCAGCAGCGCCGCAACTGCAGCTTCTCCGTGGTCTACCCGGTCGTGGTGAGGATCTCCGACCTGGCCCTGGGCCGCTTCAGTGGCCTGCAGGTGAAGGAGCGACCCCCCCTCAGCTCCCGGTATCACAGGGGTGAGGGCGTGCAAGGTCAGGCTCTGAACCCTGGCTGCTTTGCTCCTGGTGCAGACGCTTCCAGCGGTCTGTAATTACCATCGGGCTCGCTTGTGCTGGTGCTTCCCTCGCAGTGCCTGGTCTGATTCATCCTCACAGCTGCTTGACAGAGAGCTAGAATTTTCTCTGCACACCCAGGAAGCCTCTCATTGACAAAACGGGGCCAGGAGGATGCCAACTATAGCAGAAAATCAGGGAGTGGAGTTTTGTATTGCAAAACGCAGAAGGCGTTTCTGAGAGCAGTTTGCTTTGCATTCAGTTCAGTACATGTTGCTTTAAAATAAGAGCATTCATCAAGAGCCCTTCTCAGGTGAGCTCCTGTGTGGGCTGTAGAATCAAGGCTGACCTTGCTTCACTCTCCCGGCTGCACCCTCCTCTGAGTCGGCCACACAGCCCTTCCTGTCTCAGGTGCCCAAATTCTGGAGCAAATGAGTGACTGGGACCAGGCCTGTGAGAGAAGCATGCCAGCTCCCCTCCAAGCCCCCAGTGCACCCAGGCCATAGCAAAAGTCAGGAATGCACTGGCACAGCCTGACTGGTGTGGTGCCTGCCTAGGGGTCGAGCCTGGCTCTGCAGAGTGCTGGCCACACACATGGCACCGAGAGTTGGTATGACCAAGGCAGCCATGTGCACGGGGCGACTGCCTTCTGGTGGGGTAGAAAGAGAACTATCCACCCTGGGTGACATAGAGTGGCCAGAGGCTGCTGGGTGCCAGGAGGGACAGAGGGCAGGGTAGGGAGAGGCACGAGTCAGGCAGCACTGGGTGTACAGGGCCATGCACTGTCCAAGGGCACTGCAGCAGCTTCTGGCATTGACATTACCAGTGTGAGCCTGCTGTAAAGGACTGGCACTGTGGCCCACTTCTTCATTTGTGTGGGAGGAAGGTCTTCAGCACAATAGGCTCGTTCTTGGGTTCCCATTTTCCAAGACCTTCTAAAGCATTCTGCTGCCGAGGGACTCAAGTTGAAGTGCAAGGCGGCGGGCAGCTGCTGAGGTGCAGGCCAGGGAGCAGTGTGAACTGATTGCAAGGTGTGGGGTCATTCAGGCTTCCCTGTGACAGCAGACTGGAGGGACCATCTGACTGCCTTCGTGGTTGTGGTGAGATGTGGTCAGGTTAGGACCACTGTGTCTCTTGGGGTCATGGATGAGACGTGGTCAGCTTGGGGTTATTGTGTCTCTTGGAGTGAGATTCCTGCACAATCTCACAATTCCTGCACATCCTTACTGATAGAGAGGATGTGACCCAGGAACAGGAAAACCCCTTTCCAAAGAGAGGGGATGTGACGGGAGGGTCCATGCGGACATCCTATTTGTGAAGCGAGTCCTCACAGCTGGCCATGGGGTGGTCAGGGTGTCCATGCAGGGACCCGGGGAGGCCAAGCTATCCATGCAGGGACCTGGGGAGGCCAGGCTGTCCATGCAGGGACCCGGGGAGGCCAAGCTGTCCATGCAGGGACCCGGGGAGGCCAAGCTGTCCGTGCAGGGACCCGGGGAGGCCAAGCTGTCCATGTAGGGACCCGGGGTGTCGCTGTCCCGCAGCGATGGGCTTGGTGCACGGAGCCGATAATAACACGCGTGGACCCTGACTGATGGTCAAAAGCCGTAGTTTATTAGTGGCATCAAACTTTATACACTGAGGGCCATACAGGATAAGGGAGGAAGTATTGAGCTCATCAACAAAACCATCAATGCTTTTGTTTGGAACTCTTTTGTATATTCTACCAGGTGTTCTCATATACATACTGTCCACTCAACTGTTCTTATGCAAATGACATCTCATCAGGTATATTCTCCTCCAAATATCCAAACAACTGTAATCCTGTGCTCACTGACCTTCTACGGTCACAATGTCCTCCTACACCGGGGAGACCGGGCTGTGCGTGCAGGGACCTGGGGAGGCCGGGCTGTGTGTGCAGGGACCCGGGGAGGCTGGACTGTCCGTGCAGGGACCCGGGGAGGCCGGGCTGTGCATGCAGGGACCCGGGGAGGCCGGACTGTCCGTGCAGGGACCCAGGGAGACCGGGCTGTCCGTGCAGGGACCCGGGGAGGCCGGGCTGTCCGTGCAGGGACCCAGGGAGGCCGGGCTGTCCGCTCCCTTGCCACACGCCTCCCGTCTTGCAGGTTCACCTTTCCTCATTCAGATCCCCTTGGGCTTAAAATACACGCACACACATTCAGAAAAACGGTGACTCAGTTGGTTGAGAAAAGTGGTTGCCCTGACCCTTTCCTGCTTAAATACCTTGTAATTTCTGGAGTTCCAGGTGCTAAACTGCTTGGCCCTGCCAAGGGCTGTGGGGTGGGGGTGGAGGCTTGCAGTCGCCCTCTGACCTGCCCTCAGCCAGCTGGTCAGGTGGCCAGCCAACCACCATCTACGTGGATGTCAAGATCCCTCTCTCTGCCATTTGTTCTCACAGCTGCCCTCAGCAGGTTGTGGGGGAACGGGAGATTTCGTGGAGCTCCTGGGCGGGGCCGGATTGGACCCTTCCAAGATGATGCCCCTGGCTGATCTCTGCTACCCGTTCCGTGGACCTGGTAAGACGTCTGACCCTCGTAGATGTGCCCAGGCTCCCGCGTGCCAAGCCAGTGTGTGGGTTCACCGTGACTGACAGGTGACACAATGGGGAGAGCCCTGGACAGACCCCAGGCTCCTGCGTGCCAAGCCAGTGTGTGGGTTCACCGTGACTGACAGGTGACACAGTGGGGGGAGCCTTGGACACATGCTGAGCTCATACTGCCACATGCTGCTTCCACGTGCTGAGCTCATACTGCCACATGCTGCTTCCACGTGCTGAGCCTGTGTGTGGGGTGACACAGTGGGGTTGGGAACAGGGTGGGAAAGGTGAGTGGGGGGGTGGTCCTTATACAACAGCCCTACAGGCAGAGCTTTCCAGTTCGTTCCGTCTTCTTGGGGTCTTCTCCATGGGGACTGACAAGGGAAGTGGCAGATGGACCACTGGTGTCCCAGTTCAGTGGGAAGGCGATCACTGAGCTCCTGGCAGTGGTGGTGTCGGGACTCCATGGATGAGCAGGACTCCTGCGCCCACTGGGACGTTCAGGAGCGCCCAGCACCCTGACTGCCAGCAGCCAGGCCCCCTGAGCTCAATCCAAGAGCCGTGCTGCAGGAGCAGGCAGCTTGGATCCCCCAGGTGAGGCATGGGGAAATTGGGGGACCCTGTGTCTCCTGCATGAGCTCTTCCCCTCTGCCATCACAGACCACTCGCCCACCAAGTCAGCCAGCAGTCCTCTCTTCCTGAGCAAGTGCTGGGACCGTAACACACACACACACACACACACACACACACACACACACACACTGACTTGGAAGTAGAGCCCATGTTCACATGCACAGGTAAGCCCAAGACCAGCACTGTCCCCACTTCCCTAAACACCTGGATTAAAAGAAAAGACTCAGGTTTCGAGTAGGGCAGCACTCAAGGCCTTCTGGCCGAGGGGAGGCAGCCTCTGGAGCCCCATTGGCTGGAAACCAGAGGGCTCTTTGCTGCCCTTAGTGGGCGGTCTGTGGCCTCGCTCAGCCACTACGTGGGTCTCTGAGGTCCCCGGCCAGTGCAGGAGGTGCCTCTAAGAAGCCGTTGGGACCAGCCAAGGGTCCTCACTTGGGGCTTGGAATTGGGGTAACCGTGCCCACAGGCACTTCCTCCTGAATCACTGAGATCACTGACACCAGCACAAAGATCATTTTTTACAAAAATATTTTATTTATTGTTATTGGAAAGTCAGATCTACAGAGAGCAGAGACGGAGGGCAAGATCCATCCACTAATTCACTCCCCAAGTGGCTGTAATGGCTGGAGCTGAGCTGTTCCTGAGCCAGGAGCCAGGAGCTTCCTCCAGGTCTCCCATGCGGGTGCAGGGTCCCAAGGCTTTGGGCCATCCTCGACTGCCTTCCCAGGCCACAGGCAGGGAGCTGGATGGGAAGTGGAGCCATCGGGATTAAAACCTGCATCCATATGGGATCCCAGTGCATGCAAGACGAGGACGTTAGCTGCTAGGCTACTGTGCCGGGCCATTGTGGATTATCTCACTCTGTGGCTCCCGGTAGACCCAATGTCGCAAGAGCACCCTGTAAGTTGTCAAACAATGAGAGAGAAGTACTCAGGACCCCGAACGTTAAAGAGACTTTTATTCAAGGTTACATCAATTGAACAGGAGATGGGGCATGTCAGGAAAGCAGTGACCTTCCTGTGACCGTCCATGTCGGGCCCAGCAAAGGGAATTTCCGGTAGAGGATTATCAGCTTCCTGGAAGTAATGTGGAAGTAATTGCGGGTTTACCCTTCCCGTGTCCTCCATGGACCAGGAGCTGCTGTATGTCATCTAGGCTCACATGCCTTGTCCCTAACACAGGGGCTGTGCCAGCTAGAAACGGAGTGGGGCATGCCAGAGGACACACTTGTGTGAGCAGGGTTCTGTGAGCCGGGGCAGGCTCCACCCCATCCTTGCCTGCACATCCTGGCAGGACCGTGAGACCCTGCGTGGGCCAAGTGAGGCAGGTGGACCTGAGACTGAATCCTCTGTGTGCTGTGTGCCCCTTCATCATGCAAGCCACTTCTCATACTCCTGGGTAAACCGAGCTGCCATCTGGACCCAGAAGGTGACATGAAGGGTTGTGCTGGCCTGTCTAAGTGTCCAGCGCTGGCCCCTGCAGGGTGGTGCTGCACACAGAATCAAGGCCCAGGTCCGGGCACTTCTCTGCAGATGGCTGTGTGTGGTGTGATGAAAGCAACAGCAGAAGCGGGCTTCCTACACGTGCAGGGTTGGAGTGTGGATCCCGCGGCAGGGAAGAGAGGGGCCCCTCTGGCCCAGCCCTACGTGGTGCTGGCCTGCTGGGAAACCTGTCCCTCTGTTTCCCTCCCGTGACAGCACAGATGAAAATCGGCTGTGACAGCACTGTGGTGCGCATGGTCTCCAGCGGGAGACACACCAACCGCATGACTGTGGAGTACCGCCAGCTGGAGCCACAGGACATGGAAGCCCCAAGTGGGAACAGCCTGCAGCCCCCCTGTGTGTCGGGACCCTGAGCCCCGGCACCAGTGACTGCAACACGGCGGGGAACCCTGGTGCCCTGCTGGAACCCCCACCCTTCCCACCTCCAGCACATGCTAGCACCTGTGCACAGACGTGTGAACTTTCCTACTTGGCCGCTCTCTGCAATCTACAGATGATCCATGTGGGGGAAACCACCCCTCTGGCAGGAGCAACGTTCTTAACCAGAAGCTTGGCAGCCTGTGGCGTGCGGCTCAGGCTCCAGGCCACAGAGGGAGAAAGAGGCGGTTCAACATGCCGTCCAGTGTCTCCCACAGGGAGCTGTGTGTTTATTCTGCTGTTTACACCTGGCGGCAGTTGTAGCTCTTGCTGATTTTGTAGCCACTTGTCTCTGACAAAACCCAGTTGTGTGGACAGAAGTGCTGTGCCCATGAATAGAGGTAAATAAACGTGCTCAGAGCCGACCCTGGCGCTGCACTACCCACCGTCTCGTTCGGTTCTCCTTGGCTGCAGAACCAGATCTGCTCAGGCCCGAGGCCCTGAAGTGCCCCTGTTAGGGGGCAGAGGTGGCCGTGGTGGTGCCCGCTGTTGGTCTTGGATCCTGCGCACAATGTGACAGCCAGGCAGGAGGGAAACCCAGGTGGGCCATGCTACAGCTGCCAGGCTGGTGCGCAGGCCTTTGGAGTGAGGGACCAGGAGCCTGGTGGGGGAGGCGTAGGCACCTTCTGGCTCCTCCTGATGACTTCCATGAAACCCTGGAGGCTTCGTCCCTCAGAAAGCTGAATCCATGATCAGGCAACTGTGTCCCTGTCAGCTTCAAACCTGCCGGGCGCCTCTGCTCGTTCGGGAGGGACCTAGGCCCTCTGGTGTCCTTGTCCTGACTCGCCGCAGCTGGCCACTGTGGCTCCCCTCCCTCGGGAGCTCCGTAGTGGGCAGTAGCTTGTGCTGGGGAAGGTGGCCACCAGCATCCTGTCTGCACCTCTCCGGAAGCTCATGGCTCTGTTTCCACTCCTGGAGGGTGGGCGGCTTCTGGTAGCACATGCTGCACCGGGTCCCTGGGCAGCAGCAGTGGAGTGCTGGAGAGGAGGCCCTGTCCAGGGTGACCCTCTGAGATTGTGCCTGCGTGCCCTCTCCTTACAGAGAGCGTGTCAGGATACAGACAGCCTCAGGATCCCAGAACGGCAGGCTGATGGCCCGTCTTCTAATGGTTCCTCTGTCACGATCACCTCTCACTTTCCCCTGAGTAATTAAGGGTTTTTTTTCTCCTGGTTAGGATGAACTACACAAAGCACATATGTGAGGGAGAAAATGCAGGTAAGAGAAAGAGGTTTGAGTGGAGGGTTCTGGAACATCACGAAAATGGTCTGAGTCAGCCTTGGCATGGCTCCTGGGAGAGCCATGGACACTGTCCCTCTGGGAGGGGCTCCCGGGGACAGCCGTGCACACTCACTGTGCATCCCGCCCCTCCACGTCAGGGCTGCTTGGCACGAGCCTCTGCTGTACTCTCCCAGCCCTTCTACAGCACAGCCCCCGTGCCCACACTGAGTGCCCGTGGGGACAGGGAAGCGACTGGCGTAATGGTGTATAAGACAGCAGGCTGAGGAACCCGGCAGCACAGCTCCTACTGCAGGATGACAAACAGGATAGTGAGGTGTGCGTATGTCCTCAACTCAGACACCGGGGAAGCCGGGATTGGCTGCGTCCTGGTGAGCTCCTCGTGCTGCGAACTGCAGCCTTTACACCTGGCTCTGCTTCGTGCTGGGGAAACCAGGGCTGAGACATGGTGGTGCCAGGGGTCAGAGCTTGCCACTTCTGCGTCATGCTGCCCTGCAGCGTGCTAACGGCCTTTGTGAAGAATCGGCCCGGCTCTGTAAGTGACACTGCGAGGTCAAGGGAACTCACACTCCCGCTTGCTCATCTGACTGCTCAGTGACCGAGGGCAGGGCAGGAGACGTCCTAACTGAAGCACTCAGAGAGACCATGGCCCCGCTTGCTCTCCGTGTGTCTATGGGGCCAGGCCAGGGTGCCCAGATGTTTGTCCAGTGTTGTTCTGGATGTCACTGTGAAGGTCCGTCGCAGACCTACACTGAAATCGCATGACCCTTGGAAGTGTGGGCTGTGGTTCCAGCAGAAGATGGCGCCTCACTTAGGTTTAAGCTTTTAACTGCAGCCATGTGCTGACAGTTAATGATGGAGGCCGACAGCCTGCGAATGAGGCAGGATCCCGTGTAGGTGAGCGCCTGGGCGGGTCTATGGGAGATCTCCTGGCACTCGGGCACTGCCCTGGGACAGTGGGCCTCAGGGGAGAACTGGTGATGCGAGCCAAGCCTGCCTGCCCCCTGGTTCACCGTGAGACCACCCCAGCTCAACAGATTCTGTACCCCCGGAGCACCCCCAAACTGCAAGTGAAACCAATGTTCCTCCTGGCAGAGCAGCTCCTGCCAGGAATCTTAGGGCAGGGCAGTGCTGGTCAAGGTACATGCCCAGTGCCAGCTGGTTTTCTGTCTGCAGTTGGAGTTGTGAGCAGAACTGTGTTTAAACCCCTGTGCAAGTGGCTATGTTGCACCCCCTGCCTGCCACCTGGCTTCCCTCGACAGCCAGAAACCCAAAGTGGAAATGGCTGTGGATGTCAGCGTCCCGTACTGTACGGGGACTGTAGAAACAGCTACTGGCAGTTACATGGACATGTAATATTGCTTGTCTGTTTACAGCCCATGCTGTTACCGCGCAGCATTCGAGAGCAACGAATGCTCAAATCCTAAAGGAGAGGTTTTAGTTTCCTCATTTCTCAGTGAAACTGGTCTGGACGTCTGTTTCCAAGCTGGCAGTGGTCTCTCAGGTCACTGATAAAATGAATGTAGGAGGAGCACACTGCTCCAGGAATGAAGAAGCTTCTGGAATGTCACTCAGTAGTTTTCTGAAAGTGGAATAAAGGGGCAGGCACCTGGCACTGAGGCTCCTTGCTGCTCTCGTGGTCAGGTCCTGGCTTGGCTGCAGTTCCAGCTTCCGCTGTGCGTCCTGGGAGGCAGCGGGTGAGGCGGGAGACCTTGACCGAGGTCCTGGGTCATGGTTTGGGCCTGGCCAGGGCCCTGCTGTGGCAGGTGGTTGGGGAGTGAACCTGCAGGTGGGGCATCTCCACTTCTGTTGGCTTCTGTTTGTTTCTGCTTTTGAAATTAAATATCAGAACTGAAGAAAGACTTTCTAAACTACAGAACTCAGAGGGAGGGTCACAAGGAGAGTGGCCATCAGTGTGCAAGGCATGCTGGGGGTGGACAGGTGGGACACAGCCTGACCGCAGGCCTTCTTGTTGCAGAGCTGGCTTCTCTGGATCTGTCACAGTCCTGCCCTACCTGGAAGGGCGATGACCGTCACAGTGCTGTGAAGAACGCGTCACATTCGTTAGTTGAGTGAGTGTGAGGGAACAAAGTTAACCACCCAGGCCTGATCAACTTGGTGAGTCGTTCTGCTTTTTATTGTCAAAATGTGTAATTACATGACAGGCTATGTTGCTGAGACAAGGTGAGCTGAAGAAATCTTCCGTCTGCTGGTTCACTGCCCAGATGGCCACAACGGTCAAGACTGGGCCAGGCCGAAGCCAGGGCCCTCGGGCTTCTTTTTGTCCCTCCCTTCTGGCTGGCAGGACCCAGACACTGCATTCCGAGGGAGAGCACTGAGGAACAGCCAGGACTCACACTGGCTCCTGAGGGATGCTAGTGTCCCAGTAGGTGGCTTAGTTCACTCTGCCATGGTTTTTGAATTCTTGAATAAGTCTCCTAAAGCATGTCAATTTCAGACTTTACTTAATGTGCAGAGTTTGATACTCCAACTTTTTTTTAAAGATTTATTTAGTTTTATTACAAAGTCAGATATACAGAGAGGAGGAGAGACAGAGAGGAAGATCTTCCATCCGATGATTCACTCCCCAAGTGAGCCTCAATGGCCAGTACTGCACCAATCCGAAGCCAGGAACCAGGAACCTCTTCCAGGTCTCCCATGCAGGTGCAGGGTCCCAAATCTTTGGGCCGTCCTCAACTGCTTTCCCAGGCCACAAGCAGGGAGCTGGATGGGAAGTGGAGCTGCCGGGATTAGAACTGGCGCCCATATGGGATCCCGGGGCGTTCAAGGCGAGGACTTTAGCTGCTAGACCACGCTGCCGGGCCCGATACTCCAACTTTTACACTGGTGTGTTGATTCAGTCCCAGAATTAACTGCGTCTCTATAAAATGAGATGTTTCACAGTGTTTCCTATCTGCTGAGCCGTGTAAAATGGACTACAGATATTTAATCTTGGGATAGCCCAGTGTTGGAGCGCTCTCATGTGGGTCATTACAGGACCACTACAATTTCAGGATCATAATGGATAATGCAAGAAAGCTGTCCCCTGTATTTATACAGAAACCCTCACAAGCTCTGGCACAGACTTTTTTTTTAAGGTTTATTTTTTTTTTTTGGGCCCACGGTGGCCTAGCAGCTAAAGTCCTCACCTTGATTGCGCCGGGATCCCATATGGGGCACCGGTTCTAATCCCGGCAGCTCCACTTCCCGTTCAGCTCCCTGCTTGTGGCCTGGGGAAGCAGTCAAGGATGACCCCAAAGCCTTGGGACCCTGTACCCGCATAGGAGACCTGGGGAAGTTCCTGGTTCCTGGCTTCGGATTGGCGCAGCACCGGCCATTGTGCTTACTTGGGGAGTGAATCATCGGATGGAAGGTCTTCCTCTCTCTCTCTCCTCCTCTCTGTATATTTGATTTTGTAATAAAAATAAATAAATCTTAAAAAAAAAGAAATTTCAGTTCTGGAAATGTGTTGCTGGTTTCTTTGCCATCAGAGAAGACTGAACTGTATAAAGCAAATGCCTCTCTGCCATGACTCAAGTCTGAGGTTTTTCCTGGCGGATGAATCAGATCTTTGTGTGACTATTCATCTGACATCTGGGAAAGAAGAAGACGTTGACATTTCACAGTTTGCAGTGAGCGAGGCCTGGCAGACGCAAGGCTGCCATCTCCCGTGGCGCTGTGGGTACACCACCGACCCTGTGCCATCTCCCGTGGCGCTGTGGGTATGCCACTGACCCTGTGCCATCTCCCGTGGCGCTGTGGGTACACCACCGACCCTGTGCCATCTCCCGTGGCGCTGTGGGTATGCCACTGACCCTGTGCCATCTCCTGTGGCACTGTGGGTACGCCACTGACCCTGTGCCAGCTTCTTAGTGGGCTGTGGCTTCACATGGAGCCACCACTGTGAGTGAATGGAACCTTCTGTAACAGGAGTCACGATTTTCCTGACAATCGGAGTGCTAGGTGTTGTTGGGGTCCCTGTGTCACGCTGCTAAGACCATGGGTTACACCAGCTACTCAGCCTCTGCAAGCCTCGGTTTTCACGGGCAGTGATGGCGTAATGGTGTTCACCTCAAAGATGCTAATCGTTTTACGTGGGCAAGGGTGGCACAGTGAGGAGTGCAGGTCCATCCCAGAGCTGCACGTGGACTGAGTGCCCGGAGCCGGTGCACAGGGGACGGGTTCCCCCATGCAGCCTGTTGAGGGGGCCTGGGTTGTGAGCGCTCGGGGATTGCTGGGTTCTTGCGAGAGCAGTTTTGTTATAGAAGTGGGCGCTTGGGCACTTGCAACCATGCCATGCTGTAGCAAGGGGCATACTCTCAGATTCCCAGGTGGCCATGAAGCCTGTCCTTTCTAAACCGCCTTGATGTCACGCTGGAGCCACGAGGAGTCAAGCTGCAGCCTGGACAGGCATCTGCTCTCCCATGTTCAGCGGCCAAAATGCATTTCAATCAAAGCCACAGGCTTCCCGTGCGCAAAGCAGGTCAAGACAGGAGCCTGTGTTGGTGTCCCTGAGGGTGGTGTGCAGCCTCCCTGGCTACCTCCTAGGTCTTCAGCTTCCCCTGGCTGCCCTGGCAACCCTGAGGCAGCTCTCGGATTAGGAGAGAAAGCTCACTCTTGGTTAAAGTTGGCAGACAGAGGAAATCGTTGCCCACCTTGATTAGAGCTGGTTGACACTTTCAGTACACGGCTGCCAGACGTGGGAGAGCATGGAGGAGCGTGGTGTGGGTGTGGCACTGGCAGGTGGAAGTCACGCAGGGCTGCTTCCAGCTCTGGGTGAAGGAGCTGCCTGCCTGAGGCGTTCCTGTGGTCAGCGCTGAGGAGAGGGGCTGCAGGTATGGAGGCTCCCATGCTGAGCTCACAGCCTGGACCCGGCCCTGCCCTTGGCGTCAGAGGTCACCTGATGGGCTTGTTAAGGATTCAGTTCATGTCATTTGATTATTTGAAAGGCAGAGAGAGTGATTTCCACTGGTTTACTCCCTACATGGCCGGAACTGAGCCCACCTAAAGCCCTCCCAGATGAGTGCAGGGGACCTGGCACTGGAGCCACTCTTTGCGGCTTTTCCGGGAACATTAGCAGGGCACTGGATTGACAGCGTGGAATAGCTAGGTCTCAAACCCAGGCACCCCAATGTGGGATGCGAGTGTCTCCAGTGCCAGACAGCTGCCTCTCACCCTTGGCAGTCCTCAGGAAAGGCTGTCCTTTTTTTATGCATGAAGAGACAGCCCCAGTGACCCACTGGGGGCCCAGAGCCGCGGGCCTGGACCCAGCCTGCCCACGGTGGGGTCCAGAGGCAGCGACTGTGTACACGTTTGTTCCCCAACCCTTTTGCTGTGGTCCCCTGGGGCCGCCTGCTGGACTGATGCGGTATTGCATGTCATCTAGAGCCGCACCTGGCGGCTGCCCAGATCCCACTCACCTTGCCTGTGTGCGGGCAGGAAGATGAGCCTGCGGAGCCCTGACAGCTGCCAGGGCGCTTCTGCCCACTTGGCCTCCCTGTTGGCTGTAGATCAGAGGACTGAGGGATGCCAGCTTGGCCTGGCTGTAATATGGCGGGGAGAGGCAGGCCCACCTGAATTACTGCTGTAAGTATAATGAATACTAGTTAGAGAACTAACCAACACAGGCAGGTTATTTAAAAGTTAGAGAAAGACAAAGGGTAAACGTATAAGACATCTTCCCTTTTGGGGGTTTGTCTCTCTACAGATCTTCCTTCACAAACAGGTACTGATATGCCTGACATGTAAGTGCATGTGTGAACACATATGATTAATTCTATGAAGCCACTTTCTTTTTTACAGATATGTATCTTGGAAGGAGTTCATGGAGAGAGAGCGAGAACGAGAAAGACATAGCTTTCATCTGCTGGTTCAGTCCCCAGATGCCTGCGGCAGCTGAGTGAAGCCAGGCCACAGCAAGGAGCTGGGACCTCCATCCAGGTCCCCAGGGAGTGGTGGGGACCTGAGTGTCCAAGCCACACATTAGCAGGAAGGGTATTGGGAGGGAGACGCAGACATGCCAGGCCGCCACCCTAATCACCCAGATGTACTCAGGCCCAGCTGAGCTCCCTGCTTCCTGGACGGTGCCACTCAGTGCTGGGACAGGATCCCGTGGGGTCGTGGAGAGAGATGCCCCCCTTGCCAGGGATCCCTGCCCACTCTGGAAAACTCACCAACTTCTGCTGGCCCCACCCAGCCCTGGGCTGCCTGTGGAAGGAGCCTGTGAGGTCAGCACAGTGGAACCACGCCTGTGGTATGAGCTGGATCAGAAGTGGAACAGCAGGGATAAAGCTAGTGTGCATAAGGGATGCACTGTTACAGGTGGCGGGTGGGCTGCCAAGCCCAGACCTGCACACACACAGTGCTTCCCCCTTCCACAGGAGAAACCACAAAGCCAGGCAGAAAAGCTGTGGACCCGGGACTGTGGTGGGACTTCCTTAGTGTGGTAGTGATCTGTGTCCCCAACACTGTTTCAGGGGTGTGTGTGTGGGGGGGGGGCGTCTAGAGGAGGCCAGAGTGGTGAGTGGGCGTCCGCCCCGCACCCGGAAGGCAGCAGCCAGCCTTGTTCTCTTGGCTGCCCGAGGTGGCCCTCTGGGCGCCTGCGCTGGTGGTTCTGGTCCTCGAGCTGCAGGGCTCTGGTTCTCCTAGGCGCTGCCTGGGCTGCAGCCCCCATGCTGGCCTCCAGCTGGCACAGGGCGGACCGGCTGTGCGAGCCATGAGTCGGATGATGTCACCTGTGTATTATGTTACGCGTGCACCGCCATTCCCCAGGTGAGCAGGGACGTCACAGCAGTGAGTCCTCTCGACAGAAATATCACATCAGCATAAGAACCTGGGCTTTTCCTCATCAGACGCCTTTGGAACAGAGGCAGACACCGCAAACCCAATGATTAAAAACAGTGAAGGCCGTGCTGCTGGCCTGGCCTCCGCTGGCCCAGCCCTGTCCACTGGTCCTTCTATCCAACAAACCGAATCAACCGAAATCAGCATCTCACTGGGTGAGGAACTCCGCACTCATTCTTGAATTTATATGGCAAGGGTTCCGGATAGAAAAGTGGAGTAGGACTGGCCCATCAGGCTACCCCGAGAACGCTGGCTCTGGCCTGGGCCGACAAATACCAGGGAGCAGAGACGGCGCCCGAGCAGCAGCGCCTTCTGCACCAGCAGCTCCGCCGGCGCTCCGCTCCCGGGGCCTCCTGGTGGACATGACCACGGCCACGCCCACGGCGACCACGCCCTCACCAGGCCCCGCCCCTCAGCCCCGTCCCCCCACCCCCCGAACGTTCTCCGTCACGACCTGCCCCTCAGCCCCGC